>NC_141158.1:94781043-95082233 GCF_053477565.2 Lygodium microphyllum | reverse complement strand
AAAGACGATCGTTTCTTTCAGCAGCCAAGGATCTCGCTAAGACCTCGGGGAATGACGTAGTGGCATGCATCAAGGAGTTGGATGACACCTTCACTACATTTGCTAGAAGCTATGAGAGGCTTGACCTAGGACTTCTTGACGAACCACTCGCTTCTGATGTTTGCGCGTTGCCATGCACTTGGGAAGACTACGAGTTTATGACCATCAAATTTCCCAAAATTGCGGCCAAGCTAATCGCTAATGGAGAGATCTCAAAGGAGCAAGCTGTTCTCAGACGACTAATCACCTCGTACCGCAAACCTACTTGCTCTACACCTGAATGAGAACTGGAGGAACTCACGCAGCTTGCCAGCTCTGCTTCTCCATTCTTACAACTGTGGTATGCCTTACGACTCCAATGGGAGAAAAAAGATTGCCATATCATGACCAATGCTGAGCAAAGGGGGGCAATCAAAACAATTGACTTATGTGGCACCTCTTTCATTTAGAGTTTTGCCCATTACACGCAACATACACTTAGATGATTAGGTATGGCCCACCCGTACATTGACCAGTTCCTTACAGAAGAGGAGTTGCACATGCTAGTCGCCTCAACTCTGGGGACATCTTTCATGATGTCTTGACCTACATCACTCAAGCTTCCATACAACCATGCGAACTTGATCATCATGCCCAGTTTGAGTATAACCCTAACCTTTATACTTGGCTGTTGGCCAAGTAGCTCGCCCCACACAGCCCATGCGAGCCCTCCTCCTCCCCTTGCAAATCCTAAAAAGGATTCCCGTAACACTTAGGAAAAAAGGGGGGGGAGAGCAAGTGACAACCAAGTGACAAACCAAGTGATGTAGCAAGAGGTATAAATACTGAAAGTGATGAACTGAATTTAAATAGGAAAGAATGCAAGGAGAAAGTAGATGTTGGTTGTGAATTATTTCTAAGTTTCATTCCTCAGAATCCACACGGTGAAGTGTCACACACATTCTTTCTTGGGTTTTGCTAGGAATGAATCAAGTTATAACTTCTAATGTTGACTTGGGTGATGATAGGCACCTACCATGGTAGGACAGGGTCTCGGGGGGGTCACTCATGAATATATGTATATATAACGTGAGTTCAAAATAAGGGGTCTTTAAAATACTATTTTTATACATTTTTTACATACAGAAGTGTGTCATATAAAGGGGTTACTTACAGATTGAATAGAAAAGGGTTGTGTTTTATTCAAGAAAAATTTACAAATTAGGATATTTATAAATAGGCCATGAACGCATGTTATATCAAGGATAGATATATAGTGAACCCCCCGAGGACAGGGTAGACTCCCATTTACGGAAGCGGAACTGACGAAGTATGAAATTAGCGTCGAGACGCGTGGATTTAGCCAATTCACATTCAAGCATACCTTGAATCTAGATGAAGCCATCTTGGAAGAGCCGACCGTGAGGGAGTTGGTGGACAAATGTAATCTCCAAAAGTACATAGAGAAGGTCCCCTTAATGCAGACATTGTCGAGAGAGCCCTGGGGCTTGTGTCCAAAAAAGAAAGACGCCCAAAAAGAGATGTGTACGCTATGCTGGGAGTCAGAAAAGAGGACGTGCACACGGTCGATGGAATCAGTCTAGCTAACATTCCAAACCCTACGACGAGGATGCAAGCTAAGATGATCCATGCTCTTTTCTTAGGCCATAGATACAATGCACTCATGAATAGAATCAGCGTGCCACTACTGGAAAGCATTGTGGCAGGAGTTCCGGAGGAGGTGGACTGGAACGAGTTTTTCTAGAAGACTATCAGGAGTTCAGCCACCCTTCTAGCTCCAGCCATAGCTTCAGCTCATGGGGAATCTCTGGCCTCTACCGCACGATCCACAAGAAAGAAACCTGCCACAAAAGCCTCTACAATCAGATACGGAGGTGTCCTCACTGCAATCATTGATGAGGCTATCAAGGATGCTGATGAGGAGGAAAAGCAAGTTAAGCACCAACGCTCACCACATCATGAGGAAAAAGGCTCGAGCGAAGAGACGGCAAGCGATGAAGGAGAGCCTAAAATACCACCCAATCAAATAGTTGAGCCATAGAAGCAAATGAAGACCGGCAAGAGCCAGAAAAAGAAGGAGGAGAGACTGAGAAAGGAGGAGCGGGTCGAGGTGAAGAGGGCTTGAAGAGAGTCAAGGAGGGTGGAGGAGCAACAACGGAAGAAGGAGGAGGAAGAGCTCGAAAGAGTTAGAGAGGAGTCAAAAAAAGCAAAAGAGGAAAGGCAAAGAAGGGCAGAGGAGGAAGCCCACGAGCTGAGGATGAAAGAACTGGCTGAGTTGGCAAAGGCCACTTGCAGATCTGTTGAAGAAACTCATGGAAGAGGAGAGATCAACCCCTTGAGTCCTCACCATGAGGCCGAAGCAAGTGGCAGTGCGCAGGCATCCTAGTGATCGTAGGCAAGGGGAAGTCACTGTTACACCCCTTGCCTTCCTCCTTTGTGCCGGTGCCAACAAACACCACAACTTCCCCACAACCCACGTCCTCTTTGGACATGGCCTAGCTGATGAGCATGATGCAGATGCTCATCAGTAAAGTAGCTGAGATTGTCCCAAAGACTGGAGTGAAAAGACCTACCACTGCAGATGTTGAGTCCAGGAAAGACCCGAAACGGCAAAAGCTAGAACCTGGTGGTCGAGCAGTGGAGCTTAAAGTTGCTAGTGCAACAATATGCTGACCTGGAACAAAGAATAACTAGACTAGAAGGGTATGGACAGTTGGCAACTCAAGAGAGTGAGCCAAGTGAGTGGTAGGAGAATACCATAGCAAAGCTACAATATGAACTCGAGGAATAAGATAGGCTAGAGAGAGAGATAGAGTTCCTAGCACGGGAATGGCTGGCAACCCTCGCAACAAAAGCACAAGGGCAACAAACAGGAGGCACAATGACTGCAAGGTGCGTTGAAAGTTGCCAAGGAGGACACAGAGGCCCTCATGTCCATGGCCTTCACGCAACAAAGACTGCACCTTGCGGAGATCTAGAGCCATGAACAGCTAGCGCAGGAAAGGTGAGAACTAATCGCTGAGGTAGAACAGAGGCTCAATATTGCAAATCAAGTGAAAGAAATCACCAAAGAACAGCTGGCTCGGAATTCCAGTGAGTGACGCCAACTCTGGGTCTTAACAAACGAATAGCAGCAGGTGGTAACCACATAAGCAAGTGAGCTGGAAGAGGGAAGGAGAAAGATGGATGAAAGAGCCACTGCATGGGAAGAGAATAACTTTGAAAGAATCAGGCAGTTAATGGAGTGCTTGACAGTGGCCAAGTGCGAGAGATTGCTTACTGAATTTGGGGCTAAAGCAGCTGATGTATGCGCCAACACACAAAGAAAAGCCTTTCTCAGCACCGTGCTACATGTCACCCAAGCATAGGGAAATGATTTAGTGGAGAGGGTGAGAAGGAAGCTGGAGTTGACTACCCGAGTGCTAAGATATGGCGTTCAGGAACGAGAGCTCCCCATCGACACGGGAATCACCAAGGAGCAACAATTCCACTACATGCGCCGTGTAGGTCTCTCCACTGTTGAGCTCAAGGAACTAGGGCTCAAGGAATAGGAGCAGCTCGCACCACCACCGCAAGTGACCCCACCAGTGGTCGAGCAGAATACCCAAGAGGGCCCGGGCTTGGAGTAGGAGGACGAAGAAGAACAACGAAAAACACCTAGTACGCCTCTACGAGACCTCCTACCAGACAAGCCCGAAGATGCCCACATGCCTGAGTGCATCGTGGCAGGCAGAAGGAGGAAGAAACTGGCAGAGGACACCCAACGCAGAGCACGGTCACTACCGAGACAATTCCCTGACAAGCCGATGCCACGACGAGGGGACCCCAACCCTATCGATTGGCCTCAGGAATTAATCATCTGGCGTGACCGGGAGTTCTAGACGAGACCATTTGAGCTGTCATTTGCCTATCCACGCTCGTTGGACCATGCATTGCCTCTAAGCATCCTATCCAAGATCAAGGACCTGTCCAAGGACCTGACGAACAGATGGATAGAAGAGATGAGCCTTATTATAACCAGGTGGAGGCAAGAGCCTACAGATTACTGGCAGGACAAGGTGAACTGCATTCCCAAATCCGTCCAAGGGTATGAGGCATAGCCGAAGTGGCAGAGGAGGATTTGGGATGCTAATTTTAACGCCTGGACCAGCTTCTACAGCTCACTTCTCGAAGCACATAACGACCCCACCTACATGCCCTACCCCTGTCCGCATGGAGTGGATTATGACCACAATATTCATGGGGATTTTGATTTTCCTAGAATATATAATGTAAATGCTCGAACTCCCGAGGAATGCCTAGTTTTTAGAGTAGAGGATCTCCTTCCATCCATCAACCACTTCCTCGCGGACTTTTCTTCTTGCCCGGATCCTGCCTTCCTAACCACCTGCAATTATCTTAGGCTGATCAAATTCCTATTAATGCAAAGGCCTACCGCCGAGGAAGCCCACCTTCCCCCCCTCTTTTTTGACATCAATCTAGGAATAGATAATAGGGCTATGACTAGATTAATGATGAGGGCAACTCTGCTTCCCTCATTTTGCTTAGAACTCTTAGAGAATATGAATGACACCTGCTTCACGAGGTGTAACCATCCCTTTTTGTCATCCACACCTCTGAAGGTCCGGGCTGCTATTAAAGAATATCTCCAAAGCCATGCCTTTCTATCCCAATGCTTGCGACCACACCGCGCTTTGGCTGAAGGTGATAGGCACTAGCCAAAATGCCTTCTATGTATACAATCTCCAAAAAAGAAAGAAAGAAAGAAAGAAAGAAAAAGGCACGAAGCCTCACTTTGCTCACCCCACCTACGGTTCACCTCTAGCCCCTCTCCCCACTTCACGCTTAGGGCACATCAAGGGCAGGACTTCCAGACTTGTCACCCTAAGCTCTGCACTACACCTCCAACAACACACGAACCGGGTTCTCAAGTGTGGGACATTACTGAGGGCCTGGCCAAACCATCTCCCGGTTCCACTGCACATGCACTTACACCACACCGTGAGATAGACACACCCCTTAGGGAGTGCACAACTTTCTCATGTAGGCTGTTCATAACTCAGATGAATTCCAACCGTGTGACAAAGGCCGAGCATCTTCATGAAGATCAAAGCACGCAGGAATCCCTCAAAATCATCAAGAATCAACACCCCATCATCTCTCATTCACTGCACCACCTTTTTGATTGTGGTCATCTACCCGCCAATTCCACTTACCACCAACCCCAACTACCCTGCTGCTCCCCACCCCAGTGCCATGGGACTGGCACTCCGCTAGGAGGGGGCTAATGTTTACGGTAGCACAGAGGAATGGAAAATGGAGCAGAAGTGCGGGAAAAATGGAAGAAGGAGATAACCAAGAAGGCATAGGGCAAATGAAGAAAAAGGCATCCTGGATGGAGGTCAGACCTTGAAAATTTGAATGACGGTGTTGCCTCAAAAAAAGAAAAGAGTAAAAGCGCACCATTAAATATGAAGGCACTCCCGAATCCTTGTAAAAAGAGTGTCGGGCTCACCCCTGTGCAAATTGTATGCATTAGTGAGAATGGGATAAGTTAGAATGGTGGAAAATAGGAAAAGAAGGCCTAGGCTAATGGCCGGCCATGTAAAAAGTGGGATGACCACCCAAAAAGTAAGGCATGTATATAAAGTTCAAAAGTGAATGAGAATTTCATTCATGTGTGGCCAGAGCTTCTTCTTCTTCTCTTGTTTCTTGCCTTCTTGCTTGTGCTTGATTGAGGAATTGAGGGAGTGTGAGGGAGTGAGTGTGTGAGAGTGAGCGATCGTGAAGAAGAAGATCCCCATCTTCTCTTCTCTTCTTCTCTTCTCTTTTCTCGCATGGCTATGGAGGATGGAGCTTGACGGAGGGGGCTTGAGGTTGATTGAGCTTTCCACAAGGATCATGGAGCTACCGGGGTGCAAGAGAGAGGAGGGAACTCGATCGAGCATCAAGGTAAGCTCACTACACCCGCAAGGTAGGCATTGCATGTCAGCTATGTGAGAGCTAGCCATGGTCGCTCGGCTTGAAACGCTTGATCAATAAGTGGTCCGTAGGTCCCGGGGGTAGAGCTCCGTAGCTCCCTTACATCCACAAAGCATGTATTTGATATATTATTCATCTCCAAGCTCAAAAAATAGACCAATTTACAATTAGCATGCTTTAGCTTTTGTGTTTGCTTTTGTCCCATTAAAGATTTAAAGCTATTGGGCGCCCAAAGAGTCGGGCTATGCCCAAATACAATGTCAAATAATAAATATTTAAATTGTGCACCCATGCGCGTAAAAAATAATAAATAAATATAAGGCACTTCAATAAATAAGCGCATCAAAATAAATATTGGTGCCACACCTAAGATGCATGCCCATAAAAAATGATAATTTCCTCTAAATAACTTGAATACACACTATCCTCTAGTGCTTCCCAATGCCACTACTACCTGCTCTACACATCAACTGAAGCATTCACAATTGTTAGAAAATAATAAAATTAAATAAAAAAATGAATACTTAGCAGTCTTCAGCTATAAAATAAATAAATTGGTTAGAACTCAATCCTAATCTTAATTTATTATAAGTCCGTACTCTAAACTCATAAACGTCTATTAATTTAAATATGTATTTTGCAGAATCACCTGCTATGGAATCACCCACTTGCACATTTAATTAACATGACACCCGAAAAGGATAGGTGTCCCCATCAACTTTTCTCACAAGGAATCCACCTTGTGTATAAGCCCCAGCAACAAATATAATTTTACAGAATCCACCGCAAAACCTCACAGAATTCACCGTGGAGTATGCCTCTTGGCATCATACCCCTAGCGTTTATGGGTTGCCTCAGGTATATCTTCGAGCATTCGTAGTTGCAATAAAGCATTCCAAAAACGTTCAGTATATTGTGAAATAGGCTCACAATCCCTCTGTTGTAGAAGTTCCCATTATTTGATTGCTTTTTCGTGGAATTGGGGTGGAAGGAAATTCCGCAAAAATTTCTTTTGGAAAGTTTCCCAAGTAGTAGGACAATCAATGCTCTTGCGGACAAAAATCCACCGTACGGATGCTCTGTCCACTAGATGATTAGTGACACACTTAATTTTTTCTTTCTCAGCATACTGTTCTTCATGGAAATAACCATCAAATTGACTGATAAAAGCAAATACAATCTTTCCATCGCGTGACCCATTGAAAATACGAAAGTTGAAATTTATTTTACTTATCTTTGTTTCTTTCCGAATAGATTACACTTCAAGTGTTGCATCGATCGTATGTGGTATAAGATCTTTAGATTGCGGTCCATCTTGGTCGATAGTAGATCGTTGCAGACTGGCCAATTTAGCTTGCAAAGTTTGAGGTGCTCTTCATTCCTCTTGAAGCTGCATCATAATCAAGTCCAGTTTTTGCTCCATCGTTGGTTCAGGTAGGTCATCTTCAGCCTTAAAATCTTCCATGGTTTGATCTGATATCCTGCAAAACTCCAAAAGACCTCACATACTCGAAATCTTTTTAGCGGGATGAGTGTAGCTCAAAGTCGGGTTTACAAGGCTTATTTCTTTTTTTAAAAATGGATTTTTTGTAGTATTTCTTCTTTGCGGATGCGGAATTTGATATCACGTTCGTCTTCCAAGAAGATAATTCATGTGTGCAGACTGCGTATAGCAATCTGTTTACTGGAATTTGGCTGTGTCAGTCCACAGGTGTGAACAGGGACTTGCCAGAAGGTTAAAGATGAATTCGTATTTAATCCAGTGGGAACTGCTACTATGGGAGATTTGAAATTAAACTTTGAAGCTTTGTAAGTTAAAGCTTTAAGATTTAAATAGTTAAAGCTTTTAACTTAATCTTTTTTTTCGGATCAGGACGGAAATATCTTCTTAACATCGTTGATGACAGGCTGACATCCTACCGCCGCAGGTGTTTAAATTTGTTGAAGATAAGCTTTTTAGTAAGCTTACTAAGCTTTCTAATGAAACTTGATGAATTTGACTTATATGCTTCCCTGATCTTTGAAAAAAAAAAGTGTTGATGAAGAAGCTTCCCGTGTGGTCCTCTACCTGTAGAGGCCGATCCTTCTTCGTGATCCAACAGCGTAGTAGGGGGTTGTTCATTTCCAGGAACACGTTGGTATTGATGGATTTCCACGAGACTGACTGTAGAGCTCGAACATTCAAGGAGATCCGCCTTCGCGCGAGATGGTGAGTGTTTGGAAGCCCTCAATCTTAGCTTCGCTCTGATACCAGTGGTGCACAGATGGGATGCTGTATGTGCGCGTAGCGAGCACGAGAAGGTCCCCAAGAAAAAAAGAACTCTACTTTTGCACAAAAAAATAAGAGAGAAGACTTGCACGACATGAAGTAAAATACCAATTGGGTACAATCTCCCCCCATTCCTTGTGTGAGCACTCCACAAAGCATGTTTTTGATATATTATTCATCTCCAAGCTCAAAAAATAGCCCAATTTACAATTAGCACGATTTAGCTTTTATGTTTGCTTTTGTCCCACCAAAGATTTAAAGCTATTGGGCGCCCAAAGAGTCAAGATATGCCCAAATACAATGTCCAATAACAAATATTTAAATCGTGCGCTCAAATAATAAATAAATGTCAAGTGTTTCAATAAATAAGCGCATTAAAATAAACATTGGTGCCACGCCTAATATGCAGACCCATCAAAAATAATAATTTATTCTAAATAACTTGAATACATGCTATCGCCCACTGCTTCCCAACGCCACCGCTGCCTGCTCTACACATCAACTGAAGCATTCACAATTGTTAGAAAATAATAAAATTAAACTGATAAAAATGAATACCTAGCAGTCTTCAGCTACAAAATAAATAAATTGGTTATAACTCAATCCTAATCTTAATTTATTACGAGTGCACACTCTAAACTCATAAACGTCTATTAATTTAAATATGTATTTTGCGTAATCACCCGTTATGGAATCACTCACTTGCACATTAAATTAACAAGATGCCCAAAAAGGATAGGCGTTCCCATCGACTTTTCGCATAAGGAATCCACCTTGTGTATGAGCCCCGGCAACAAATATACTTTTTACAGAATCCATCGTGGAATATGCCTCCTGGCATCATCTAGCAACTCATAGGCAATAGATTCCCACCTCTGAAATAATTTGATTCTTTTTCCTCCTATCAAAACTCTTATGGCTATCCTATCTAGCTCTATTAATGCATAACTAGCACTATCAAGCACCTTTCTTACCACATAGGGCATGAACCATCATTTTGGGAATCTACACATGGCATTATGCTGGTTTTCCAAACTATTGTCATAAACTAGTATCCAATTCCCATCTTGTATGGTTCTTGGCCTCAATCTATGTCTTTTTTCACACCTTTTTTTTTTGTATCCTTACTACCCTTAACTTTACAATTTTTTCCTCTATGTCATCTGACTTATTTCCAACTCTCTAATACATAAGGCCAATAACTCCTCTCAATTCAACTCCTCTTTCCACACTAGCACACTCCATGTGACTCTCATCTCTTTTATCAGCTTAGATAGGTTTTTCAATGTACATCCATTCAGCACGCATATATATTGTAATAACACTATGAGTTGTTATGTCTGCTCACAAAGCATAAGGAGAAATCATGGCCATTCTTTTACCTTCTCTCCATATGCTTTTGCCTATGCCTTCACAATAGGCGGGTGACCACTTTATCTTTTTCCATTTCCTTCAGGGTTATAAGTTGAAGCTAAAGTAAGATTTACCCCCAACCGTGCAAAGAAATCATGGACTTCATCCGCATCTAGTTCACTCCTATCTATTGTAATTTTTTCCACACAACTATACCCGTAAAAGATCTCTTCTAAGAGAAAAGCATAGATTGCATTTGTTGTCTTGGTACGTAGAGCCCTCCCTTTCACTTGATTAGTCAAGTCTTCATAGGCAAGTACAAGATACCTCATTTTCCAAAGACCTGTAGGCATTGTGACTAAATCCACCACCCACTTAAAATGTAGAGATAAGGGATATGTGGGTTGCAATCCATGTCGATTTCTCACAGATGAATATATTTTACATATCATACATGTTTCCATAAAGGGAGCAATATCCTTATACATGCCTTGCCAACAATATCTTTATTTGATCTTTGTAAGAGTATCCAAAATGCGTTTATGGATAACCCATAAGATTTCCTAAAACTCCTTCATAATGTTTACTTGTGAAGCTCTGTTACCTGCCATTGACTTTCTACTCAACTTTTCCATGACACCACAGTCCAGTGTGAGTGCAATTTGTTAACCTGCTTCACTAAAAAATGTCACCACGTGACAATGCTACACTATAGACTTTATATTATACATTGAAACACCTAGGTTAGTTGCTACATATAATTATTAAATAAAAAAACAAAGAAGACACATGTTCAACTTTGGACTATATTCCCTCGAGTGCTCCAACTACTTCCCAAAGACTGCCTCCCCTTCGCATGAAGATATTGTGAGGGCATCATGCAATCTCGGGGAAGTTACTATATGTATATTCTCTACATCATGTGCATTCAAGGCCAATTTATAAATATCCTTATCTATAAATTTTTCTTGAATAAAACATAACCCTTTTCTATTCAATTTGTAAATAATCCCTCTATACTACAGCCTTCTATATGTAAAAAATGTATACTAAAAAAAAAACATTATTGTGAACCCACGTGATAGACACATATTCATGAGTAACTTAACCCACTATGCAACCACCAACATGTGTAACTTGTGGTAACTTCTCCATGCCCTTGACATATAGAATAGGTCATTAATGTATAATATGCCTAAATAAATTATGTTGCCTCCCATTCCCTTTCGGTATACTTGTACCTGTCTAATCACTTCACTGTGGATGCATAGCGCAACATACAAAAAGAGATTCACTTTCTTCTCCATGGCTCCATCCATCCTCTTCTGTATCCCATTTCCAACTACCACATCTCTTTTTAGACTATCATAATTCTTTAGCGTCCAAAATTATCTTGTTATTTGAATCTACTAGATCGGTCACCATGTTGAAATATATACCAATACCTTTGGAACTAGCCAACCTTTAGTCATGTTTCCATTCGGATAAGCCCATTGTTGCACAAAGCCTTTTAGGATTTTCATGAAGTGCACTAAGAACAATATCCATTGTGTATGGACCGGCCCTACAATCTCCACATCATCCATAAGATATATTGTTTGTATCATGAGCATGCTTGTGGGTAAGTACTTCTCGAAGAGACAAGCTGCCTCCACTACTCATTGCCTTGCAGATTCAATAGAGGATGTCCTTATCTCCTTCTGGAAGATCCATTGTACTAATTTTGATAACTTATAAATCACTAAATATATCTCTAGAGTGAGACAACTCATGATCGCAATTAGTAGTATGAACTATCAAAAATTTAAAGTATTACAACTATAGATTGATGCAAAGCAAAACATATTGATAGTACTTACTCAAGCTGAGTACTATTAAGGTTGGGATAAATCTAGTAGAGCATGTGCCAATCATGGGATTTTAGTCCTATTAGTTGGTCATCTTTAGAAAATTTAGACATGAGATAACATATTATGCCTATCAACATGTATATAGACCTAATAATTTACTTTACCATATGCTCCTCTTTAGTGGATAGGACCAAAGGAACATGAGCTATTTGTACATGATCATCAAGGCTCATCTGTAGCCAACACGGCTCCATCTTATCTATATTTTTCGATTCCACCCATGCCCCCATAGTTTCTCTCTTTCACATAATATGGTCCTACAACAAGCTCCCAAAATTCTTGCAAATGTGCATGTGATCTAGTATATGGTTGATTTGTAAATTAATCTAATATGGCAATTCATTGACAATTGAGAATTGTTGTATTCCTCTTGGAGTGACTCCTCATGAACCATCTTCCACTCATACTATTTTTGGGAATTCCTTCATATGGGGGATTAGCCAAGGAACCATTCTCTTAGAAAAAATGTGGCATGCCCCTGACAAACTATCTTATTCATCATCCAAAAACTTTTGGAGTCCAAATATTGGTTCACACAATAGACATGTATGGTAACTTGAGGTGACTAGGCTTGCCACAACATCTATCTCTAGTTATTTACTTGAGCACTCAAAACTCAAAAAATTATCAATCGTCCAGATAGGAATGAATTTTTTATTAATAGACTACCTCCCAATATGCTTGCTCATGTCTTCCAAAATAATCCCCTCATGCCACAAAAAATATCGTATCCACTAGGGATCACAGAGAGAAGGAAGTAGAGAATAGGAGATAGAAGAGAAGAAAAAGCATAGGCAATAGATTCAAATGAATCATAAGAATGATGGAAATCAAGTTATCTTCAAGACATGTCCATTCACCATGAATCAATCATAAAACCTTCTACCAAGTCTACCAAAGACTTTATATAATATAAAGACAAAGCTCAATGATTCAGACTCTGCATGCATTACATATAAACTTTACTGTGTATCCAAGATAAAGAATCCAAACAATCTAAATGTCAATAGGTTTAGATGATTTCTTGGTAGGAGAAGCCCTAGTACTTCTCTGAGAAGCGCTATGTATTGATAGAACATGAGAAGGTAAACAAAATCCTTCAATCAGACTCCAAATACACTTTAGTTCTAGAAAATGTCTACTACTACTTAAAGGAAATCTCCAAGCATTAGATCTCCTGGAGCTCCCTATTATACAAAAAACGTACACCAAATACTAGCTTATTCTCTACTACTCAAACGAAAAATGTGATGGTTCTATTGGCTCTAAAAGGGGATAAGACTCTATGACACCTGATCAGGAATCTCCTAGAGTGGTCCTTCTTTCCTTTTCCCATCCAGAGTATCATTTACTGCCTGAAAATTGTGATCATGCATTGGCATGAATTCGAAAGCCCTTCTTTTTTTCATGATATTTCTCAAAAATGGTTGAAAAGTAACTTTCTTTTTACATGTCACCATATTCTTAAAAGTTTTCTATACCTTTTTAGGATATTTATAAGAAATAATATCTAAAATGTAAAAAATAAACTAATTTTTTTCAAAAACATCATATTTTTGAATCATCTATACTATGGAAACTAACACTAATAACTAGTATGAAATGGACTCTCTAGATTAATAAGAAAGCTAGATGATAATGTATTCTAGGGTTTTTCACACTTATTTAGGTAGCCACACATCATCCACCCCCTCTGAACCTGCACATCTTCTAGTATGTGCCAAAGTCTTATTTGTCACTAGATTCAGGATCCTCCTTATCCTCTGCAACCATATCCTTTTCTTTTTTATCATGCATATCTTCTTTGGCTAGCCCTTGTATCATGGCCACTATTTTCATCTAGTTCTAGAAACTCATAGGCAATAGATTCCCACCTCTGAAATAATTTGATTCTTTTTCCTCCTATCAAAAATCTTATGGCTATCCTATCTAGCTCTATTAATGCATAAGTAGCATTATCAAGCACCTTTCTGACCACATAGGGCATGAACCATCATTTTGGGAATCTACACATGGCACTATGCTAGTTTTCCAAAAACTGTTGTCATACACTAGCACCCAATTCCCATCTTGTATGGTTCTTGGCCTCAATCTATGTCTTTTGTCACACCTTTTTTTTTTTGGTATCCTTACTACCCTTAACTTTACAATGTTTTCCTCTATGTCATCTGACTTCTTTCCAACTCTCTAATACATAAGGCCAACAACTCCTCTCAATTCAACTCCTCTTTCCATAGTAGAACACTCCATGTGGCTGTCATCTCTTTTATTAGCTTGTATATGTTTTTCACTGTACATCCATTCAGCAAGCATATATATTGTAATAACACTATGAGTTGTTATGTATGCCCACAAAGCATAAGGAGAAGTCATGGCCATTCTTTTACCTTCTCTCCATATGCTTTTGTCTATGCCTTCACAATAGGCAGGTGATCACTTTATCTTTTTCCATTTCCTTCAGGGTTATATGTTGAAGTTAAAGTAAGATTTACCTCCAACCATGCAAAGAAATCATGGGCTTCATCTGCATCTAGTTCACTCATATCTATTGTGATTTTTTCCACACAACTATACCCACAAAATATCTCTTCTAAGAGAAAAGTATAGATTGCATTTGTTGTCTTGGTATGTAGAGCCCTCCCTTTCACTTGATTAGTCAAGTCTTCATAGGCAAGTACAAGATACCTCATTTTCCAAAGACCTATATGCATTGTGAGTAAATCCACCACCCACTTAAAATGAAGAGATAAGGGATATGTGGGCTGCAATCCATGTTGATGTCTCACAGATGAATATATTTTACATATCATACATGTTTCCATAAAGGGAGTAACATCCTTATACATGCCTTGCCACCAATATCTTTATTTGATCTTTGTAAAAGTACCTAGAATGGCTTTATGGATAGCCCATAAGCTTTCATGAAACTCTTGCATAACGTTTACTTGTGAAGCTCTATTACCTAGAATCCAAAATGGAATACCTTGTTTCTTCTTAGCATGTTTCCAAAAGTAACACTATAATAGATTGGAGCTATTCTAATGCTAGTTTATTATGACTTAGGTGCTTCTTGGTATGCCATTGGTATGTGTGCTGATATAATTACTAATATTTACACCAATATATGCCTAGATATATTTTTAGTGGTATATGCAATGGTATCTACATTATTATATATGTTAGTATGGGCCCCAATATATGCATCTCTATATTAAATGGGATATAATGGCATGTCTACCAGTGTAAATATTAACATAAATACCTGGGTAAATATCAATAACATTTTTAAAAATACCTAAAGCAAAACTTCAATTTCCTTTGCTCATTTTTGCATCTTATGGTATCTTGCAATATCTGAACTTGCAATACATTAAGCTTAAGTATTGTTCTTCCCTCCATTATCATGCCATTGATTCTTTTTCTTACTTCTCTCTTCATACACATATAGAAAAGAGAAAAAAATATGGCTACAAGGTCTGTTTGTGTTTTCTTGCATCTTCTTTTTTCTTGTGTGTAAAGAGTTTATATGTTAGAGATGGAGAGTGGGAGCAAAGAGTTAAGGAAGAGAAAGCAAGAGAATGAGATAATGTAGATTATATATATATATATTGAACTCATTTTATTTCATATTATCATGAAAATAGTACAAAAGAGAGAAAGAGAGGGAGAGAGGAAAGAGTGAGGGTAAGAGAAGAGAAATGATTTATCATTGTAGATTGTGTAATTTATTGTGTACTCTTTTCTTGTCCTCTTAATATTTTTGGCTATAGAAGAGAGAAAAATGAAAAAAAGAGTGTTGAGGAAATGAAGCATATAAATTTTTATTATCTATATTAAGTGAATTGTTAAACTAATGAAATTTCTCATTTTTTATGTGAAATGAAGAAAAATTCAAGGGAGAGAGAGAGAGAGAATGAAATGCTCTTTGTCACTAGAAAAATAATTAATGTAGAATATTGACTATAAGATCTAAAGATTAGTGAATTTCTTGTCTAATTTCTTATTTAAATCCCTATTTTTCAAATTTTAATTTAAAAACCTTTTTTTTTAATATAGTCCTGTAAATGTTACTAAATAATATACCCTTTCTTTTAAACTCATGTTGTTTTATGAGCAATGAAGGAGTCAACCTTAGTCACAACCCAAAAAATATGAGAAAAGGAGTTCTAGAAAATTAAATGACTTTGTGAAAGTGAAAGAACGCAACTCAACAAGAATAATGATTTAGACAAGAAGAAACTACCAATACTTAAGCCTCTTATAGCTATAGAATACAAACACACAAAACAACAATTGTTGTCTCTAAGAAATAAAGTTCGTACCTCAATGTGTCCAAATTGAGAAATCCACAAAAGTTATTACTTCCTCAATGTGTGAAAATTTGAATGGGCCAAGCTCCACATCCGATTTTACATTTAAATGACCCTCCTCTCCTCACATGAACAAATTCAATCTCAAGTGAAGGGCCCTTATTCCTCCAACCTCATCACTTATATAGATTCTCTTCTCCATGTTCATATGTACTCTAAAAGCTTTGTGCTTTTCATTATGTTTTTTTTTGCAAGGTTTTAAAATCCTTTTTTTATTTATTCTTTTCCACTTTCTTGTGCCGTTCATGTCATTTCAAGCCACTTTTGGGCTATCACCACCTTCATCACTCTCCATCCTTGAACATAATATGATGGTTCATGATGATATTGATAGAGATCTGGGCTCTCTTCGGAAACTTGATCCTGATACTCCCTAGTATCTTTCCTATTGAATTCACATTCTAGAGTCCCATGCCCAGGCAAAGTATCCATAATACTAACATAATTGAGATCTATTTCTACATCCTCCTATTTGTCAAACTAAATGATCACATTCTTTTTAAAATGGTATTTAGCTTTGCCAAATCTGCAAGGGTTGTGCCAGGTCTAATACCATCATTAATCAATTTGACAAAGGGCTTCTCACCAACCTTATGGTTTAGTAGTTTTTGTTTCTATAGAAATAATCTCATCCATAAACTTTCCAGCTGCCATTGCAGTAGCAACCCAAGCATGTGAAATGACCATAGTCTTGAGCTCTTTGTAAGACATCATATTCTCAAGTGCATTCTCAGAAGTAATTCCCATTGGTAAGAGACAATCTTGCATGTTCTGCATTGTCTCAATCTTTGGATTAATATAGCCTTCCCAAGCCATATGATAAACAATCATCAACTCCAATTCAACACCAATGCCTATCTCATAGAAGCCTACTTTGATCACTGCGACCTTAGCTTGTAGGTTTGAAGATAAATGTCTATTCATAGTTCAAATTCTAACTGTCTCAAGAAACCCCATATATGAAACCTATATTGAAGCTGGTTCCATAGTAAATATCTCATTCCTAGCATCCTTATTGTAACCATTTTAGTTTATCAAAATTTGAATTTTATTTTCACCAATTAACCATGCAATTTGATCAAACATAACACTAGAAATATCCTTAAAATGTTATGCCTCAACCATTATGCATTGTCACCACTCATTACCATTATTTCGACTCAATGTATAGCAGAACATCTGACATTGCACCAAGTCACAAATACTTTATGATCAATCTTATATAGCTGATTGAAGCATGCAAATATGAATTTGTGTTCATGCAAGCCAATCGCCTAGGTTGATAGATCTTTATTAAGAAACCTTGCTACTTGTAGTAATAAAATGATGTTGCCGCCTTCATAAATTCATGTAAACACATGAGCTACATACAACTCAAGAATTCCACTTTCACATAAATAACCAAGGTCTTCATGAAACCTCCTTGGCCACCAATCCCAAGCAAAGATTTCTCATATGTCTTAAAAAAGAAATGATATTTTTGTTGTAGCTGCTTTGATACCATGTAATGTGTCCTAGTAAAAATATTCTTTTGAATTAAACTCTGTGATCAAACATACATGATTTTGAGAAGTGCAAAGTCTGAATCTATGCCATGCTACCACATAAGCAATGCTACACATGAAAGATAAATGCAAAATCCAAGCATTAGATCTCTTGGAGCTCCCTCTTATACCAAAAACATGCACCAAATACTAGCTTCTTCTCTGCTGCTCAATTTGATGGTTGGTGATAAAACTATAGGGCACTTGATCATAAATCTACCAGATTGCTCCTTCTTTAGTCTTCTCATCTAGAGTGCTATTTCTTGCTTGAAAAATGTGATTGTAAGTGGTTTGAATTCGAGAGCCCTTCTTCTTTTTTTAATGACATTTTTCAAAACTGGTTGAAAAGTAACTTACTTTTTGCATGTCACCCTATTCTAAAAGTTTTTTACACCTTTTTAGGATATTTACAAGAAATAATATCCAAAATATCAAATGTAGGCTAAAATTATCCAAAAATCCTATATTTTTAAACCATCCATACTATGGATACTAACACTAATGCCTAGTATGACATTGACTCTCTAGATTAATAAGAAAGCCATGCGATGATGTAGTCTAGGATTTTTCACACTTTGTTCACGTATTAGTGGCATGAGATCCATTGCCTCTGAACTTGCACATCCTCTAGTATGTGCCCAAGTCCTACTTGTCACCACGTCACCACATTTAGGGTCCTCCTCATCCTCTTCAACCATATCCTTTGCTTTTTCATCTTCTATATCTTCTTGGCTAGCCCTTGTATCATGGCCATTATTTTCATCCAGTTCTCACAACTCATAGGCAATAGATTTTCATGTCTTGAATAATTTGATTTCTTTTTCTTGCTACTGAATTCTTATGGATGTCCCATCTAGCTCATTTAATGAATAAGAAGCATAGTCAAACACCTTTCTTACCACATAGGGTTTGAACCATCATTTGGGAAATCTACGCATGGCATTATGCTAGTTTTCGAGACTACTATCATAGATCAGCACCCGATTCCCATCTTGTATAGTTCTTGGCCTCAATCTATGTCTTTTGTCAAACCATTTCTTGTTTTGTATCCTTGCTGCCCTTAACTTTACAATTGTTGCCTCTATGTCTTCTGACTTCTTTCCAACTATCTAATACACAAAAGGCCAACAACTCCTCTCGAGTCTCCTCTTCCCAATGTAGCACACCATGTGATTGTCATCTCTTCTATTGAGATGATAGATTTTTTGATAGTACATTGATTAAGTAGGCATATATATTTTAATAGCACTTATGAGTTGTTTTGTCAAACCACAAAGCATAAGGAGCAATTGTAGCCATTATTTTACCTTCTCTCCACATGCTTTTGCCAATACCTTCATGATAGATGGGTGGCCTCTTTCACTTTTTCCATTTCCTTCAAGGTTATAACCTAAAGTTAAATCAAGATTTATGCCTAACGGTGCAAAGAAATCATGGGCTTCATCCACATCGAGTTCAATCCTATCTAATGTAGTTTTTCCACAACCATACCAATAAAAGATCTCTTTTAAGAGAAAAGTACACTGTGCATTTGTTGTCTTGGTATGTAGAGCTCTCCCTTTCACCTCATTAGTCAAGTCTTCATGGGCAAGTACAATATATCTCATTTTTCCAAGACCTATAGCTATTGTGACTAAATACACCACCCCTTAAAATGAAGAGACAAGGGATATGTGGGCTGCAATCCATCTCAATGTCTCACAGATGAGTACATTTGACATATCATACATGTTTTCATAAAGTGAGCAACATCCTTATACATGCCTTGCCACTAATATCTTTCTTTGATATTTGCAAAAGTACCCCTAATGCTTCTATGGCCAATCCATAAGCTTTTATGAAACTCCTACCATAACATTTACTTGTGAAGCTCTTTCACCCAAAATCCACAATGGCATACCTTATTTCTTCTTAGCATGTTTCCACAAGTACCATCTTTTAAGAAAAAACCATAGCTTTTCTCTTGAGCTTCTTAAAATCCTCATCTAACCACTCTTCTTTCTTTGTTATTGTACTGAGGTATTGAGCAATTCTTAGTGACTCTCTTGTATATTTGTCATCTAGAAACACTTCTGCACAAGATATATAGCATCTAAAGTGTTTTCTCTTTGCTATCCAAGCCTCAATTAGTGTTGTAGTGCTCCCCAAGGGTTTTTTCATCTATAGCTAGAGATCTTTGTTTGACTGGGGGTGTCAGAGCACTATATAGCTTACCCTATCTAGACTAGGTCTTACCTATATATATATATATAGATTATAATCAATATAAAATAGTCATTGGGAGTGTACATGGTGTATCTCTTCTCTCTCTCTCTCTCTCATGTCTTTACATATCTTCTCTTTCTACATCTCAACAAAAGAAACCTTTATGCAATAACTTTCACTTATTATGATGTTTCAGTTGTAAATTGATGACCTATATCTTTAGGATCTCGTAAACTTGGTTGCCTTAACACTTTCTCATACAAATCCCTATTGTCTAGTGGAAGTGGCAAAGCAACTTGTTTCACCTTTTTGTTCATTGTTTTATATTTTGTCTCTATAATTGCTTCAATCCATTGTAATCATTCTACTGAGCAAACAATGCTATAACATCATACATGTCCAAAGAACATACTGACAACACTCTATTTTCAACCTCATTTTCTACATCTATGCTTACTGAAATTTCAACCATAGTATCAATAACATTCAACCAATAAAAGAGGCATGAAATGCCTTCATTTTCAACTGGCAATCCCAATGCTCTCAGTTTCTTAGTAGCCCATTTCATAGATATGCATTCAACCTTACACATAGCTTCCATAAGCTTAAACCAACATGCACTGTTTGCTATAAATTGAGAATAACCAGCAATAAATATATGCTTCATTCCATTAGCAGGCAAGTATATCCTTTGAACAACACTATGATAGCCCCACATTATAGTAGTGCTTAGTGAAAATTCAATTCTTTGCATTTGGAGGCAAAGATGACTCTCGAAGCATATCCCGATTCTTAGGATGATTAACATAAGCGGTATGAAATTCGACCAGTTTCCTTCCATCCTTGCTTTTGATCCTTACATAAGTAGAACCATCATCAAGCACTTTTGTTTCCATATACACTTCTATAATATAGGGTTATCCCAAAATCACTAGATATGAGGAACTATCTTACACAAAGAAGTTTTGCTCTTCTTGTATATTACCAATGGTCACTCTTACATTAGAACACATAGCATAGAGACCTATGAAGAATTATTTGCAGTCCTCATACGCCAACCATGATTTGTTTCCATAGGCCATACACCGTTCTTATACAATCCATGCTCAATGATATTAATCTCGGACCTATGGTCAAGCAAAGTAACATAAGGATTTTCATGCTCCCCTATTTTCACTAGTGTTTCAATGGTAGCCCTTGCCTAGTGATTTCTTGTATAATGACTCTAAGGAATAAATCTTGGAGTCTCTTTCCCATATTGTTGCATCTACTGTACTCCACCATGCATATTGCTACAAGATAATGCATTTTAAGCCAATTTTTTCTCTTTTTCACATACTACCCATTGATTAGCAGTAGGCTCCACCATTGATAAACCAACACTTACATCATGCTCATACTTAGCTTGAATGCCCAACAAACTACTTTTCTCTTTAAATTGCAATAATGCACAAGTGGTATCTCCAAGAAATTGATGCTTTCTCTTAATTATGTCAATGATTTTGTCATAAAATTATTGCCTGGCAATGCCAAGCACATCTCCCAAGGTGAATTCCACTCGACTATTTAAAATCTATTCTTTGAGAATCTTCTTGAGATTGGTGGCTATCTCAGTATCATATTGTAGCTTATGTCCTGACTACTTGCTCTTCTTTTTGCCCTCTTATTTGCTATCATGTTTCTACTCCTACCCAACCTCTTCCATAAAATTCCTGGGAGGTGGCTTTATGTTGATCCATACTTCTACTTGTCACTCTCTTAGATTTCTCTACATTGTCTTCATCTCTCTTCCGTTTCTCTTCCACAAGTACATCCATGTTTTACACTTTTTCTAAATATGCATCTGTCAATGATTTCCAACTAGTTATGTCACAAATGTCTTGCCTTACATGAAACTTTCACTATCAATAGTTTTCCTCTTTTTAGCTCCATGCAAAGAATGTGTCCATATTGCAATCTTCAAGCCAACCATCACTTGGCTAGATATTCTATCTAGTTGTAGACAAAAGTAGTAGCATGTAAAACCGCATAAGCATTTCGGACAACCAAGTCTTCCAATAACTTTTGCATACTACCATTTTCAAAGTTCAAAGAAAAAGGAAATCCCTTTTCTTATGCATAGATCGTGGCATCTTTCCAAAAGATGAACTATTGTACCAAGGCCTCCTGATAATTAGCACAATCCTTCCTTTCATGCTGCAAACTATCACACCACATACATCTTTTTTCTAGTTTAGGGGTTGGTTTCCATCCCCTTTCCTCTTGTCCTTTCTCCTCCAATTTTGCGACCTTCAACTAAAGATCTCACATGAATTTAAACAATTCATCTAATACATATTTCCTAACAGTGGAAACAATAGGTTAGCCACAAAAGGAGGTGGATTACTGGATACATCAACTATTTTACTAGTAATAGTGGTCAAGCTAGATACATGTAATCTTTCTCTTCTTTTATGCTTTTTCACCGGTGCAATAACAACATCTTTAACATTTCTCCTTTGTGTTTTAAGCCTTGTCTCTATAGTGTGATCCTCTAACAAATCATCAAGCTTCTCTTGAAGCTCAAGATGTGCCACTTATAGAAACAAGTCAATTTTTTGACTTGTAACAATCTGCTGTTCTACAAGATCTAACTGCTCAAACTGACTTTCAAATTCTCTTAAAAACTATGTAGCCATAAGACTCTTATTTGATTATAGAATCCAATCCTAGAAAGTCTTGTCGGTAATCAAATTGGTGTCTTCAATCTAAAATTCTTCCCATATAGTGTCTTCGTGAAAGCTACCTACTGAGCATTCTACATGTAAAATTCACTAACTTGGGCTTTCAATTCATGTGCAGTGACTCGTACACAATACTAGCTCCATGCAAGTCAAGTGACCCCAAATAGCTCCATCTTTTGAGTATAGGTATACAAATATGCAAATAAATTCTTGTCATTAAACAACTTCATTTGATGCTCTATTGCCTACGAAGCATTCATCACAACAATTTTTGGTTGAGCAGAAGCTTGTATCACTTGTTCTTGTTGTTGTAACTGCAGAGGCATGCTCATATTTTGCACTAACAATGCTTGAAGGTTCTCTCAACCTACCTTTTCTTCTAACGGCCTTTCACATCCAATTCACCAATGTAAGAGGGGTTTTAGTTGAAAGGTCGTGTCCATGGAGAATCAAAGAAATAAGAAAGTAGAGACTAGGATATAGAAGAGAAGAAAATGAATAGACAATAGATTCAAATGAATCCCAAGAATACTGAAAATCAAGTTCTCTTCAAGACATGTCCATACATCATGAATCAATCATAAAACCTTCTGCTAAGTCTACCAACACCTTTACACAATATAAAGACAAAGCTCAACGATTCAAATTGTGCATGTATTACATGTAAACTCTATTGTATATCCAAGGAAAAGAGTCTAAAAGTCAATAGGTTTAGATGATTTCTTGGAAATAAAAGCCCTAGTATTTTCCCCAGGAGCATTATGTATTGATAGAACTTGAGAAGGTAAACAACATCCTTGTATAAGACTCCAAATACACTTCATCCCTATCCATTCTTGGTTATTACAGCAATCATAAGCTGATCGTTTGAAGGCTAAACTCCAAGACAAAGGGTTCTTGATTATCTAGACAATATCTACTACTAGTCGTAAGCAATCTCCAAGCATTAGATCTCTTGGAGCTCCCAGTTATACCAAAAATATGCACCAAATACTAGCTTCTTTTCTATTACTCAAATGACAAATATGATGGTTCCGTTGGCTCCAAAAGAGGGGTAAAACCTTAGGACATTTGATCAAAATTCTGTTGAATTGCTCATTCTTCCCTCTTCTTGTCGTCTGGAGTATTGTTTGGTGCCTGAAAACTATGACCATGATAGGAATTCGGGAGCCCTTATTTTTTTTCACGAGATTTCCAAAAAGTAGCTGAAAAGCAACTTGCTTTTTGCATGTCACCCTACTCTAGAAGTTTTCTACACCTTTTTAGGATATTTATAAGAAATATCAAATATATAAAAAATAAGCTAAAATTATCTTTAAAATCTTATATTTTTGAACCATCCATACTATGGACACTAAAACTAATGGATAATATGGCATCAACTCTCTAAATTAATAAATGCCAGATGATGATGCACCCTAGGATTTCTCACACTGTGTCTGCTTAGCGGCATGACAATTGAGATAGACATCAATATTCTTGACAGCAGAGTCAAAGGGCTAGAGATCCAACAACCCAATTTTCGATCATGTATTAGGCTTGGTGATTTACATGGCTTATTACAACTTGTGGTCAAAGAGAAAAAGTTGAATGGGTTGTAAATTCAAGGTTGTCATGACACTATCTTTATTCAAGGTGGAAACTCTTTTACTTATGGCAAAAACAACCCAAAGGATGGCACATAATGTTGGAATGGAAATAGAAGTGAATGACAAGAGTAATTGAAGCAGGAAGAACAATTTATTTTGTGGATTCTCTAGAAAGTTCTAGAGTGATTAAAAAACAACACGAAGTGTTATTTTTCATCCTTGGGCATACATTCCCATGACATTCACCCCCTCCTAACATGCACATCCTCCGACATGTGCCACTTCTTTGGATTTGCAGGATTAAGAGAGATCTTCATTTGTCATGTCTTCATCTTCATCTTCTAATCCTTCTTCTTCTTCTATGTCTTCATGCTCTTGGATTATATCCAAATCTTCTAACTCATATGTTGAGCTTTCTCTTCGTTGTTGAAGAACTTGATTATTTTTTTGGATATGGGTATCTTTATGATTGTACCATCCAAGTCAGCCACCAATGAATATGTGCCATTGTCATGAACAAATTTAACCACATATGGACCAAACCAACGCTTTACCATCTTCCTAGATGCACTGTATTGATTGTCTAGGCTACTGTCATAGACAAGCACCCAATCATTTTCTTGGATAGCTCTTGGCCGAAGTCGATGTTGCCTCTCAAACATTCTTTTGTCCTTTAGTCTTGTTGTTTTCAACTTCTCAATAGCTATTTGAACATCTTCAGGCCTTCTTTCTAGCTGCCATATGTGCAAAGTCAGCAACTCTTCTCTACTGATGCCTTCCTCCCAAGGTAGAAGACTCCATGTGAAAATAGATTCTTCAATTGTCATAATTGATTGTTGTCCATGCATAAGTTCAGTTGGCATATAGCCAGTTATGGCACTGTGAGTAGTCCGGTCAGCCCATAATGCAAAAGGTAGCATTTTAGGCCATTCTTTGATATTTCATCTGCAAGACTTTACTAGAGCTTTGAGAATAGGCTGATGCCCTCTCTCACTTTTTCCATTGCCTTCAGGATTGTAGGCTGATGTCAAAGCCAACTTAATACCCAATTGAGCAAAGAAGTTGCGTGCCTCATCAGCATCCAACTCTCCTCTATTTGTAGTTACTTTGCCAACACAACCATATCTGCAAAATACTTCTTCAAGCAAAAAGCGACCAACAACTTGAGTGGTCTTGGTTGTTAAAGATTTACCTTCAACTTGATTAGTTAGATTTTCTCTTGCAAGCACTAAATACTGCATATTCCATATCCCTGTAGGCATGGCTACAAGATCAATAACCCATCTATAATGTATATACAAGGGATAAGTCAGTTGTAACCCATCTCGATGCTTGACAGTCATAGAATACATTTGACATACATAACAAGTTTCAACAAAATGCTCTATATATCGATACATGTTCTACCACCAATATTTTTCTTTCACTTTAATAAAGGTTCCCCATATACCTCTATGGCTAGCCCACAAAATTTCATGAAATTCCTTCATTACCCGTTGCAATCTTTTGTTACCTAAAACTCGGACAAGTGCTCCTTTCTTCTTCTTTGTGTATTTCCATAGATGCCTTTCTTTAACGAAAAAGCCATAAGCTTTCCTCTTGCTCAAATATTGGTCGATCTTCAGCCAATCTTCTTCAAGAAAATGAGCTAGAACTTGAGCAATGCAATGATCATGCTAGCTTCTAGTTCACCACCCTTCTTCTATAGACAAATCTTTGATCTTTGTTGTTGTATATTGAATTACAGCAATACCTTTTCGTGTTCTTGATGTACTTAATGTTGTACCATTAAAAAGTTCAACTACACTTACTGTTTTCAGCTTTGGTTTTGTATATTTAGCAAGTGAAAATATATTTTCAATAGTCATGGAATGAAATTCAGCAAGTATAGATTCTTCAATTTCATCTTCTTCCATTAGCTCCTCTTCATTGTCATATCTTGCATGTGACAACATGTTAGTAATTGGATTCTCCCTTCCTGCAATATGCTTCAATTCGGGCCTGAGAGATTTAATATATGAAATCCACCTTAGAATAGCAATGTTAGGTATAGAGTAGTTCACAATCATGCCCAAGAGTGGAAGACAATCAGTTTCTACCACTACAAATTACCCATAAAGTATTCACGATCACACTTTAATGCTGTTACAACTCCCCACAATTCCCTTTTTACTTGTGCATACCTTCTTTGACATTCATTGTGAACCTTTACTCCAAAATGAATTGCATATCTGTTACCTTCAAGACCTTCTTGGCTAACATCCCATCCTATCCCAATGGGACTTGTATCCACAGTAAGGATGATGGGTTGACCATTTGAATAATCAGCCCTTTTAAGAGTGGGGGCTGAAATTACTAGCTTCTTTAATTTGCATGTTGTGAGAGTATGCTCTTTACCCCAAAAAAATCTTTGGCCTTTTCTTAATAATTGAAAAATATTTTCGACTACATGAGAAAAATGTGGTATCCATATGAGATAGAATACACATGCACCAAGAGATCTTCTCACCTCTGGAATATTTGTACATTTTTCTTGCATTATGCTGATGGCATCTATCTCAATTGGTGAAGGTTTACATTCGTAGGGGCCACACAAGTGTCTGACGACTCGAAATTCCAAAAAGGGTAAGATGAACCTCCTCTAGCGTTGTTAAAATCCTATCACAATCATGAATATGGTTAACTAAAAATGTCATGTAGCTGTATTCGTTAAGCTCCTCATCCTTTTCATAGACTTCACATCCCTTGATTGGTACATTATCAAGTAAATGAAGAGTAAGCTATGGAATAAAGTCCCTTAAGACATTGTGCATGGCATTCATCATATGAGCCACAAAATTTGTTGCACCTTTCCGTAGAGTACACATGCAAACCAATCCAAGAGGTGTCTTCATTGTGGTAATGTCTCGTCCCTCTTATGAAAACTGAAATTGATCATATCCTAAATATAGGTCGCCCATGGAATAAATTTCTCTCCCTACAAAAGCTTCAAAAAACTCTTCAACAATTGGACCTGAACCAAAATTTTGGATTGTGACACGAGTAACAAGCTATAGATCTTGAATGAATCATAAAGAACCATTTTTCTTGGGCACAGTAAACCATTGATTTGAGTAAGGTGTTGAAGAAGGTTCTAAAATCTTCATTCTGATCTTTTCATTCATAAGTTCTAGTAATTTGGGCAAATGTGCCCTTGGAACAGGAATAGGCTAAGGGTTCCAAGGCACATGTGGAACCGTAAAAATGACCATAGGAGCCACAATATTTGGATCCACACAGCCTATTTCACTTGACTAAAATGCAAAAGATTTACCATGCTTCATTAGCATTTGCATAAAATAGTATTTTTTAGCCGGTAAAAGGAAAGAATCATCACCTATTTTGGGCTCTTTTATACTTTCAGATGTAAACTTGTGTCCAATATTTGAAGGATCTCAAAGAATCAGTTGAGCTGTTGCCCTATCAGTCAGCCCTTTACTTTTAGGAGGTAGTGGGATTGCCACAGGCTTGACTTTCTTATCCACCGTCTTATATTTTGTCTCCACTTGTGCTTCAGCCTTGTTGAGTAAACCAAATTTTTTCTCTTCAAATTATTCTTGAATTGTTTGATAAAAATCCAATGTACATACTTCTATGGATTGATTTTTAGCCTGATTTTTTGCATGAGCAGTTGTATATATTTTAGCCAATGTGTCAGTAGTAATCATCCAAAAAAAAAAACTTGAAATATCTTCATTTTCAGCCATCATGTCATAAGTTTTTAGCTCCCTTTTTACATGACATAAATATTTTCTTTCAGCTTTAGTCATGGCTGAAAGAGACTTATAACAACCCAAACTATTGTTTGTACATACATGTAGATTTGCTAGAGACACATCTTTTGAAACATGAGGAGGCACAATCTTTTTACATGAAGCACTGCCTTAGCCCCCTGTTATAGTAGTGCAGCCTGAAAATATTTGAATTCTCCAGCATTAAGAGGCACAGGATAATCCCACAATTGATCTATGTTTCGATGATGATTAACACATACAGTAATAAATTGGACAGCTCATTCATTATCCTTGCTTTGGATTCGAGCATAGGAAGAACCATCATCAAGAGCTTTTGTTTCCAAGTGGGCTTTAGAAATGTAAGGTTTTCCAAGAATGATAGGGGAACTACAAAAGTCTTTCGACTTTGGATTGCTATACTCCATTTGGAAATCATTAGGTACAAGGGGAAATGCATTGATGATTGCCAGATTGACAATGCCTCATTCTCCCTTGCTAAAAAAAAATCTCTACATTATGGAGAAACACAAATTCTTGGTCATTGATGAAGACTTCACTCATCATATCCATGTGATAGTCTACACTGACAGTAGACAATGTAGCCTGCTAATCACCTAAGCAACCTCCTAAGGTGTTATCCACAGAAACTATGGCTCTATTGACTATAAGGTCTAGAGCTTTTACCTCTTTTTCTCGGGTAAGTTACTCATGAATATATGTGTGCATCAGGTGGATTCAAAATAAGGTACTTTTAAAATACCATTTTTATACATTTTTTGCATACAAAAGGGTGTAATATAAAGGGGTTATTTACAGATTGAATAAAAAAGAGTTATGTTTGATTCATGAAAATTTCACAAATAAGGATATTTATAAATAGTCCTTGAATGCATGTGATGTAGAGGATATGCATATAGTAACTTCCTTGAGCCTCTTTTGTAGCATCTACTTCCTCTCTAGCATTGTCCACTAGTGAAGCCTTTAGATCAAGCACATGTCTTAGCTAGCCTCCCACATATTGCTCTTCAGCATCAACTATGACTACATGGTGTCCTCACCTTCATTGAGTCATATAAAAAATGTGGTAGTCCATGAGAGGTTGTTAGCGCCATGCTAATCAAAACTCTATTTGCTAGCCCATCAAGCAGTGAGGTGCTTGATGTAGGTGGGGATGAGATTTGCAGAGAAATAAGCTAGTCACTTTGGAAATGCCTTTTTTCCATCGATATGCTTCAAGAGACTACATGCATCCATTCCTCATCAAAATCCTCAAACCCAATAATATATTCTTGTAAATATGTGTTCTTGTACTTAGTATGGTATTGCAGGCTTGGACTATGCCACAGTACTATATCATAGTACTTGATATTGGAGCAAAAGATTTTGTAAAGATCTAATCTCCCGAAAAATTTGGTGTCCTACAAGAATCGCACGAATCTATTAAGAGTGTGATCCATCATGGAACAAGGAGAATAGGAGCCACATGCAAGGGTGCTTGGGAGAGGACAAGTAGTTAGAGAGTTGGAAAATGAGGATGAGGCCAAGTGAATGGTTTATATAGGCCATGGACTTGAAGTTTTAGTTTCAAAAATCCATTAAAAATTTTCAATGGATTTTTAAAAATTTTAAAAAATAAAATCACAAACAATCTGAAATATAGAATATTAGAGAATCTAAATGTGTATAAAGAACTAAAAATTAAATCCCTTGTTCTATTCCATAAGGAACTTTTCATCATTTCCTATGTAGGAAACTTTGTGGAATGCAAGAAATTTTGAAATATTTCCTATCTATGTATGTATGTGTTCCCCATACATAACTATGGAATCACATTTTCCATTGTTGATATTAGGAATTATAGGGTAGTATAGAGAATTTCCTATGTTCTTTTAAAATTCCCTATATAAGATAATATAAGAGAATGTAAGATCATCCATTTTCTACCCATGTTCAATCCTCTAAGCCTTGAACTTTGTAGTAGGTGTCATCCCCTACTCTCTTTCCCTGCAAGCATGCACTCCTTTTTTAGTTCATGTGCAAAGACTCTATAGGTGGAATGTTTAGTATACCTCAATATATCAACTCATTGATTTCTGCTCTATGATAAGTTTGTGAGGAAGAACTTCTACCAAGTCCTACTCAGTACTCAAAGAGAATGGGATTGGGTGCTTTCATGCACAATTAGTTTGAAGGGACATCTAGTTCACATCTTCCATTGTCATTGACCTTTTCCCTCGACAAAATCTTTTTATTTAAATGTTTTGTTTAGCTAGCTTTCTAAACCTACATGCTATTCAAGATAGAGATTTGGGGATGCTAGTTGATGTTTCACCCTTACCAAGAATCTCAAAAAGTAAACACAATGCATGCAATACTATGGGATTGTGAGGGTGAACCCCTTGAAGTGTTCAAGATACAAGACATTTATGGTATGTGAAGTCAAGTTTTCCAAATTTCTAGATGTGTATTAGTATTGTCACAAAGTAGATCACTTTATGAGATCCTATTAAAGAAAGGTAATCAAGGAAGATAAATAAGATGGAGAATTAAATTAGAAATGAAATGCAAATAATGTTTTGGTGGATAAGGAATCGAAGTCAAATAGTCCTAAGGAAGGTAGTTAGAGAAAGCAATCATCCTCTCTTAAAGAGCATGAGAGGCCTAAACATTTAAAGTCTCCTCTCAAGTAACCGTAAATAAGAAGAAGCAGTTAGGGAATGGATTTGAATTGCATAATCCTAAAACTAGCAAGGGTCTACAAGAAAAGAGGAACAAGCAATGAATGAGAACAAAGATAGGGTATTCAAGCTTGTGAAGCAAAAGATCTCACTTGAAAAATTGGCTAGGATCTTTCAAGGTTTCACTAGTTTCTATGGATCATTGGGAGCATTGGATCCTAATGTTTAAGATTCATGCACTTATTGATAGATCCATGAGCAGTAGAAAACCACATGTTCTTGCCATTAAAAATCTATTCCTATTCCATTAATGCATGAGACATGTCTTGCAATCCTAGTAGCGACATGTCACATAAATTAGGAGGCAATTTGAAGAGGAGAGATCTACTTGGCAAGAACTCAATATTAGAGTGAAAGCCTTATTAATATGGTAAATTTGACATGACAAGTCAATCATCAATTTATGTGGCTTCATAAACATATTGGAGAGTGAGTGTGAAATCATAATGTGACATTGCATAAGCCATAGGGATCTTAAAGGTATGATGCATAGAAATTTTAACAACTTATAGATACTACTGTCAATTCTTAGTACTAGGCATACTTATCTTCTTTACCCATTCCAAAGTGTTGAGAGTTCTATTAAGAGTTAAAAAGGTGATAAATTTCAACTATAGAGTTGTAGTTGAAGGCTCATGAGATGGTGGAGGGATCCATGTATAATCCTTTTTTCAAGTCATTAGAGAAAAGAAAAGAAGAGATACTATTTTCTCCATAGAGGATGAGAATAGGTAGTAGCTCAAAGATTAAGAAGGTATTTCAAGAAGAGATTTCTTGATTAGTTGTCTTATATTGTTGGAATATAGCTCGAATAAGTGGAGGGTTCTGAAGCTAGACTTCTTGCAAAAGCAAAGGTGAAGAGTGAAACTTCCCTCTCTATTGAAAGATATTTTGGTGCACAATGGATATATTATTTCTTGGGAAGGATGAAAAGAGGGAAATCATCTAGACTAGATCATATTCTATTTGAGGCTATATTCATTCATTGGGATGCTTATGGAGGTCACTTGTGTATGTTAATTTCTTCAAGGCTAAAGGTATTACACCAAATGATAAAAATAAAGGGTTAATTAATATTATACCAAATGGAGAAGTCCAAATGTTTCCAAGCTACTATAGGCCCCTCACTAGGTTGAATGTGGCCTAAATAAGGTACACTCTAAATCCATTTCTCTGAATCAAGTATAAACTTGCATAAGATACTCCATCAGCCAAGTAAGGTTTCATACACTCTAAGAAGATTTATGATGCAATCCTCAATTTGATTTTGCGATAGACCATGCAATAGACTTGAGAGAGAAATAGATGTTATCCAATATGGAACTTGATAATGCTTACGATAGAATTAATTGGAGTATTGTTGTAAGAGCCCTTGAGTGGTGTCACTTTGGAAGCACTTTTTGCAGAATGGTAAAAGCTACATTTGTTAAATTTAGGCATTTATGATTATTCCTATAAATGGATATTAAACACTCTCCTTTGTTCCAAGGCAATTGATTACATAGGTTCCATCCATTTGCCTTACTTCTAGATGACATGGTGACTACTTGATCATATAGATTAAAAAGTTTAGCAAGGATTCATTAAAGGACTTCCCTCCCTCATGGAGAGATCTTTTCTTCTTAAATATTCATTGATGATAATTATATTATCTATAAATGCTTTATTGGCAGTTTATGATGAATTTTCTTTGTTATATTTCCTAGTTATGAGCAAGGAGAAAAGTGAGGCCTTACTCTTAGATTTGAATGATTATTTGGTTTCAAAAGTATCAAAAGAAAGGGCAAAATATTATTTTTGAGTGCTCCATAGGGCATTGCTTCAATAAAACAATGTTTTGGATAGCTTATAAATAATTCTCAACTTAAGCTTCAACAAAGAGGTAAGGTGGCCCTTGGATTAGTAGGTCATATCATAGTTTTGAAAATATATTCTCACACTAATGATGTATTCAATAACTCCATTTTACCCTTTACTAAAACAAATTACTCCACTTCAGAAGCCTTGTTCAGAGTTCGAAGAGGCCTTCATGCTATCTCCTAGAAATAAATAATTCAACCTAAGAATTATGGTCATGATCTTGTCATGTTCTAATCCCTTGCAATCAAATAAGGAACATTAGGGAGCTTGTTAGCAATAGACTTCCACTTCTTTGACCTTATTGCAAAAACGTTAGATGCTTACAAAGGAAAAACCACAAGTCATTGATCCACTATTCTTAGATTTAAAAAACATAGTTTTTACCCCCATTTTTCCATGATGAACTAGCTTGAAATTTGGTTTAAGTTCTAGTAACCATCTATGTTTCCCATAACAACATACATTAGCATAAATAGTCATAGTTGTCTAATTGCAAGCTTTTGACATCATCCTCATCCACCTTAATCTCTTATGGACAAAGAATAATAGGTTTACTTTTGTGAATTAATCCATGCAACACTTGCAAGTTGTGCATTTCTTTATCTAGCATTGAACATTCCATGTCACCATGGTGACTTTGGATGTAGTTTTATCTATATAAATAATACAAAACATCATAAAAACTTTCTTCTATGCCTTCAATAGGCGCAAAAAACTTGTGGTCGACCAGTGAAGCTCTAATGAGTTTTTTGAGGGAGATTCTCCTACCCCCCTTGGGTTGCTTACCCTTACCAACAAGAGACTTGGGAACAAGATTTTCCTTATGTGCCTTTGGTTTGGGGATATCACTTGGTTTAGCCTTGCATAAACATCCTTATTCTTTTGAGAGCTTTAGGTTTGTTTGAATAATGTTTGCTTCTTTGGACCCATTACCTTAGTGTTGCTTATCTTTCTCACTATTTTGAGCCTTTTCAATCATATACTATTATTATTCTTCTCATTGAACTACTCATTTGAATCATTGTTCTATTGTCCCTTCTCCTAACAAGCATTTGATAGTTCTTGGGGCTCCTTAATGCATGTTTATTCCCACATTATGTTTGCCTTGTATTCACACTGAAACATTTTCCAAAGCTTGCTCTAAAATAACTTCATCAATAAGCTACTTAATACATATTTATTCATAATGGAACCTTGCCTAGTATTCTAATGAATATAATAAGCAAATGAAAGGATAGGATAATAGAAAAGTGGTACCCTTTGTTAAGCATCAGCATTAATAGACTAAGATTGAATGAGTAGTGGTGACGTATTTGTGTGGTGAGGCAAGAACTTCTTCCTTTTGGTCAAGATTTTATATGTCCATCAGTAGTTATGGTGGATGGTGTAATTGATTTGACATGATGATATTTAGGTGCTACCTATGGTTGATAGGTTGAGCTAATTACATTTATGATTAGGTTGCTATTCCTAGGTATTGCTATTTCTGGATCAGTGTGCACCTACAATTTCAAGATGAAAACAATTAGACAAATATGGTAATGTGAAAGACTAGGTAAAGATGTACATGCACTAGTGCATGCATGACTATGGATAGCATTAGTAGAGAGAAAAGAGAGTAAAGCATACATGTATGCAAGTTTTTTTTGGATGAATGTGAGTGCAAAATATTATATTCTTCTATGTGCTAGAGTACATAAGAGAACAAAATTTTGTTTATTTTCATTTCAATTAAATTTAAAAAAATATTCTTGAGAGAGAAGTAGTGGAAGGATGGATTAGAAGATGCATTGCTTCACCTATTACAACAAATGTCCTTGTAGGCATTGATGACTATTTGTATGAATAATATTGGAGTTTAAGAAAAAGGGACTTGCACAATCATAAACATGACAAGACTTTGTGCACTATCATTTGATGGCATCCAGCTTCTCTTCATTAGCCTGATCTCCACCAGTAGTACTTCCAAGAACAGTCCATTGAAGTGATGGCAACTACATTTTCATTCATGATATCTTGTGTGGATTATAGGATCTGTCATGGATTTTATGCAAATATTGGATTTGGCTATTATACATTAGCAACGTGGAGCAACACCAAGAGGTCTTTGAACAATTGTAAGTAAGGTTTATATCCTTTTAGCTGCATATCAATCTCTAAACCTATAAAGACATTGCAAAGATATCATAGATTCTTTATGCTAAGGTGAGTAACTATATTATTTGCAATGTGAGTTACTATGATGTTTAAGTGAGAGGGCCGAATGATCCTTGAAATCTATGAAATAATGTTCAATAAGATGTGTTGGTTTCAAAATGCATTAGAATAGATTACATTTATTTTTTAGAAATTCTCTATATGATTTCATGGGCTTTAATATGCCTTATATGAGTGATAATTTCGGCTCAAGATCTACTTCAAGTTGCAAGGAAGAAAGTGCACAAGAAATAGTTAATTGATAGTAAATTTGCTATGTACTGATTATGTTTGTTCATCCAAAAACTGAGACAATTGTGAAACAGTGGCATCAAGTTAGACAAATCATGATCATAACTGGGGAATTGTATTATTCTCATCCAACTTAGTATACTAAATGTCACAATATATTGCTAGATCTAAATGCTATTAGCATGTGGAGCTAATTTTGATTAGTTGAGGGTTGAAATGACTTGATTTTTTGGTTGCTTTTTGTTATTTTTGTGGACTAAATTGTTGATTTTTTATTGTTTTTTATCACGATTAATTTATTTGTAAGTATTTGAGAGTTTTTTGGATAAGGTTGATTAAGTTTTAGAAGCTCATGATAGTTTTGAGTGGAGATATGATGTTTTGTTGATGTCTTGATATTGTTTGATTGGTTCTAATTAGTTTTGTTGAGCTTTTGTTTTGTTGTATTTTCTTTCTAAATGAGAGGTTGGAATAATGATTGATGAAATTTTAGAGTTTTTGGAGACTTATGGAATGATTCTTGATAGTTTTGAATGGCTTTAGCTGAGCTAAATGCTTTTTTATGACCTTTTGTATGGTACTGTAGACCCTTTATTGACCGTTTGTAGAGCCTTTGTCTGTGTTCTATTTTTGTTTTGTATGCCTCTGTAGGTGTCATGTGGAATGTATGAGTAGCTTGGATAAGTTTTCTAACCTTGGGAAGAGATGAATACAAGTTCAAAATAGCTCAAATATGCGGAAGAAGTGGCTACTGAAGACTCAAGTAAAGACTGAAGTGACAGTGACACTGTTGAGCTGTGAAAGGACACTATAGTGGCTCTACTAACCTTTCATATTATATATACCTCTTGGGAGGAGTATCCACAACCAAAGAGGGGTTATGGATGATTATTATTGATTATTCTAATTTACTATTGAGAGAGAGCATGTGAGAGAGAGTGTGAGTGAGTGAAAGATAACCAAATCTATGCAAAATAATGTATCTGTGAGTGAGAGATTATAAGAGAGACTATGAAGCTATTGAAGATGAATACTATGTGATGATTTTCATTCAAAGTGGAGTATTCATTTGTGTTTTCTTATTCTTTTGATTAATTATATAAAGAATGTGTTGAAATCTGTTGTGATAAATCCATGGGAGAAATGTTATATGATGTTGCGTGAAGATTGGAGAATATTGGTGTTGTTTTCCTTGTTGTGGTGATATAAAATATGAAAAACATAATTGATGATACAAGATAGATTTTATTGTAGTAGATTCTTTGCTTTCTTGGTGTTCCTCTTGGGGCTCCATGTTTTTGGTGTGCAATCAGGGAAAACTACCATCAACAAGCATCAGAAAAGGGCTGAAAATTAATGAAATGGCATTGTTGAGAGGAGAAGAATTCAATGGATGCTTGAAAAGTTCCTTCTACCACTAAAGAATTGCAAATCCTCAGTATCAAAGCCACTTTCTACAAGAAATCTATCCCACAATGGCTGAAACATATTACCATCTTGATGTAGGCTCTATGTGGTGGACTATTTCCTCTCCCTCTGCTGAAGCAACAAAGATGTGCATCTTGGTGGGAAATTGTTTGGGAGAAAACTAAAGAGCGAAAATAGAGAGAATGACTATCCATGGGAGGTTTCACTTTCATTGAACAGTTTCTAAACATAATCAAGTGGAAAATTGTAAAGAAGCTTCAAGAGTTGTGGTCAGTTGAAGTTCATAAGAACAAGAAGGAAAACAGTTGGAATTTGTTTATGGATGCTAAAAAATAAGATACATGGGATGCTTGGTACACTAACAACCTTCTGTTTCTTTAATTACCAACCCACCAAAAGCTAGTAGACAAAGTGTTCTTCACAACATACATTGTTGAAACCATGAGAAGCTGGCATTATTATGATGATGGCACCACATCAATACTCAAAAGAATGAGTTTTGATACCTTCAAAACCAAATATCTTATCTTCTGTAGTGGAATGAGCTGAATTCAGAGATGTTGAAAAGAAGGAAGTAAAATAAATATTGGCAAGAGAGTCCTCCAGAGATTAAGCCCTTCTAATTCTATTTTGTTGAGTACAAACAAACTAGGTGGAGCTAACTCCCTGATGAATGACGTGATCAAGTGGCAAGCACTAGAATGAGTCCAGAGGCACGTGAGAAGAGAGAAGGAAAAAGTCAAAGCTGAGAAGGAGCTAGCAGCAGAAGCCTCCTTTGGCACTCTACTCGCACTCTCTAAAAAAGTCCCCATGGCAACTCAAGGTCCCCTTCCTAGTCAAATCCATCCTGGAAATATTGATGACAGGCAAGAAAATGTAGTCCCATTGCCCATCTTTAAGGAAGAGTACAATGATGAAGACTGTGATCTTCATGTAGCTAAGTCCATGGCAGCATCGGTTGGTGATATTCCCCATAACTTTCAAAGGCATGGCATTTCAATGGTATGAGAGACAAGCATCAGGAAATTTTGGCACATGGGACAACTTGAACTTGGGATTCCTAACTAATTCAAGAGTGAAGGTTTTGAAGAGCAGATGCAAGAAGAGTTCTTAAACTTAAGTCAAAGTCTTTTGGTGAACAAGTGGAAGTATATGTCTCTCGAATGGAATCTATACTAAAAAGATGGAGCAACCATCACTTAGATGAAGGCATCTAGAAGGGAGTTTTTCTTAGAGGCCTACAACCAAAAGTTTGTAATTTTGTGGAATTGAGACCAATAAATTTGTAAGCTACACTGGAAAGTGAAAGACTGTATGATGAAATTGAAGCAAGGCTATCGATGACCTCATGAAGAGGAGTCCTCCCTCCTCCCATGATAGGAATGGTATACCCACCAAATGCAGTCCTAATGACTATTCCTTACCCCTACCCTCAGATGCAAACAATGCTATAGCATAGTCCACCAAATCCACATTGGCAGATAGTAGTATCTCAAATGATGGCTCAACCACAACAACAGTGGCCTCAAACAGTTTCCTCAATGGCAACTCAACAACAACAATGGAACCCTACCAACTGGAACCAAAAACCCCTAGTCTCAACAAGAGCTATGAATTATGATGGGACTTGAAATGGGCCGGCACTAGCTATGGCACTAGCCGGACCTCATGCTCATAACAGACAAACACACCCTCACGGCCTCACAGACTAGGAGCGTCTATCTACTGCTAAATGACAAAGTGCCCTAGAGCTTAATCTATGCGTTTATAGTTTTATAGTTTTGTGGTCCAACATTTCCCTTTCTATAAACTCCACAGAGGGAGAACCCATACACATTGGCTATAAATACCACGATAATCACATACATGGGAGGCAACCTCTCAGTAGAAACACCGCGGCCCCACTGCAGCTCTCCTACATCGCAGGGATTAGCCCCTTGATGCGCTGTTCAACATATAAAATAAACGAACAAACTCCACTCTTCATTTCGAATCTAGGAGATACCATGTGTCCTTACCAAATAATCCCCCAAGAAACGAACGTCTATCCTTAGTATGCCTTTCCACACTTAGCGTGGATCATTGTCATTGAAAACAGGTGCTATGCATCCAGGTTTTTTATTCTAACACCATGGTCTCATGCACATGCAAATTGAATGATTCTAAAGTGCTCAAATATCATTTTCAAATCAGCAATGTGCTTGTACAATTAGGCTTTTCCAAATTCTTCTTCACTAACACATTGCGGTGATGTAAGGATAGCACCGGGATGACACTCGTGCTACTATCCTTTTAATCAAAATACCAAAACTCGATGTCATGATATGCATCAAAAAATCAGCAACAATCAACATGCAAATCACACCATTCAAACATCCCAACCCCCTACATTTAGGTATTGCTTTCGTTGCATAGGTGTAGAGGTTCATTTTGTCATGTTTTGATGTATAGAAAGCAATAAATAACAAAATTTGACAAAGAGATAGGGAAAACTGAGGCTAAACCTCATGCTTTGCTACTACCACACATCCACAAACAATCATTATATTTTTCCTTATTTTTCCAAGGCATATTTCTATTTTTTCCCTTATTTTTTTCATTTTCTTGATTTATCTGGCAAATAAAATATGATATTTTCTAGTTTTTCTTATTCCAATCACTTCAACATACCAACATTCAATTTATCTTCCATTTTTCCCCCATGGGAACACTTTTTACCCACCCGAAACGGGAAAACTACCATTTTGCCACTTAAAAACCACACTTCGGGCTTACGGGAATTAAATAAAGCATGTAAATCATTGAAAAACCCAAATTTTTTGATACACAACAATTATTCATAATGAAACATCCCACAAACAAATTTTCATCCAATAAAAACGTAATTATCATCATAAACTATAAAAAATCCTTCATTTTCTTCATAAAAATGGTCATACTGTGTTTTTACGTAACCCAAGACGCTTTGAATGACAGCATAACCAGAAAATGGACCTCGATTGCTCTCAATCCAGTGCTGTACTTTAATATTCAGCATCTCTATCAATCTTCATCACCACTTTATTCTCCTTCCCCAATTCCTCCATCAAGAGGGTACACATGAACAGCCCATAGAGAATAGAGAGAGGGAGGAGAGAGAAAGACTAGAATCTATTCTCTTCATCCACACAGCCATTGCACGTGCCAAAGGTGGCGATAGAACCAGCAAAGAGGGAGAAGATAAGAGGTAATGTCTATTGCATAGGGTCTTCACAGCCTGGCATCATGATGATCATGGAGGAGGGCGCATTTTTCGGCCATTTTTTCTTCACGCCATGCCTCCATCTCTCTCCACGTTTTTTCATGTTGGTTGAATAAAAATTTTAGGGGGATCAAGGCTCCAAAGGGTACCCCCCCTTTGGTCCTCTCAAATGTCCACCTCTTCATACTTGACCAATTTGTGGCCCCGTCCTCGTCCGGACTCTGATTTGAGCTCTGAAAAATCCTGGGCATCCATCTTGACATCCCGCACTGACTGGAAACTCCTGACATACCGTACGGTAGTCGGAGAAATTATCAAAAATCCACAAGTGTCACTCGGGCGCCTTTTAGAAGCCGTCTTTCACTTGGTGCTTAAAATCGTCCTAGCTGCAACTGTCGCCTTTGATGTTAAATATTTTTTCCCTAAATTCTGGATTTTTTGGCAAAATTTAGGCACATCTCGGGCTCAAAACTCTGCTCTCATTAGCGACCATGGGATAGGGCGACTCAGCCCGTTGAATCCCACAATAGATCTACACAAAACAACCAAAGGAAGCATCAAGCTGATACAAAAAAGATACATACTAAACCACATCACAATGCTCACCCTACCCCCTGACAAAACCAAGGCATGACATCCACAAGGAGCAGGCCTAGCATAATCTGATAGAAGGTCCGAAGCTAGTCACTAATCGACTACTCCAACACGGCCAAACTAAAAAGAACTATCAAAGAGGTCGCCCTAAGTGGTAGTCTGAACTACCTATCTAACTAAGGACAACACAACCAGGAGCTCCTACTAGGCAGCAAGGACTCCTATAGCCTGATCAAAAGGTATTTTCTTTTAGCACGTTTCTTCTTTTAGGTTTTTATTTTTCTATACTCGGGCATGTAAAAAGGAGGGAGCTGAGCGTAGTGACCCAAGGAGAATAGGGCATCGGCCTCAGGTCCTATCTCGGTACCCAAGAACCTACCAAGCCCTCGCAAGGCGACACTTAATCCTTTTCTAACGCTCACTTTTATTTTCGCTCCAACCTTCATTCCTTTCTTTTTTTCCAGCAAGATGCCACCCCTAGGAAGATAAGGCATCGGCCCTAGGTTTGACTCATCCCCAGGAACCTACCAAGCCTTTGCAAGGTGATGATCACTACTTATACATTTTCCTTTCTTTCCTTTTCTATTGTTATAGGGATTAGAACCCCTTTTTACACACCTTTGTATATATTTATTGTCTTTGAGATATTCATGGTTTTTTTCCTCTCTATCATCATCATTTTTTTCCTCTGGCAGGCTTCTTTAACCACCTCACAACTAACAAGAACTCCTAGAACGGCTGCCTAGCAGGCTAGCAAAACAGGGTCACTAGAATTGCCTTCTAAAACAGGTCTTTTGATGCCTGGTAATGTCTTTACAGGAGGCAACGACTACTCAGACCTCCCCCAGACATGCCTAACCTAAACCTGGGACTCCATGCCTTGGACACCGGTCCCCAACAAGAAAAGAAAATCCCCCACAAGTAAACAGATACACATAGCATAAAAACACGGTACTCGTAAAGGAGAGATATCACTTGGATAGGGCCACGAGAAGCTTCCACATGACAAAGGCTCCTTCCAAGCTCTTCCTTGAACCTGTCTAGCACAAAACTAAAATAAGAAACCATTAACCGCACCTGTACTAAACAGACAACTGGCCCTCTTGGCCTAATGAAATAAATCACTTCTCTAAAAAAGTTGATTGGCCCTCTTGTCCTAATGAGATCAAATAGAATAGCACCTACACATCCCTCCCCAAAATAGTACAAATATACAATAATATGCTCCTTTCCAAGGAGGAAAAATATGACTCGCAGCCCTAAGCTAAATGCATAAGATTATGACCCATCCCTCCTGCATATATAGCAAGAGGTGTATGCATAATATGTTGTCTAATCAGCCTATGGGTCCAAGATAACAATGGTAGATTGGTCTCGGGTACTCTTTGCATCACCTATATCAACCATCGCCTGCCATATATTGCATGCTCGGCTAACATTCCCCACAAGCGACTGGGTCATGTCTCATTATTGATAGCAATATCCAAACTAGGACCACAATTGAAGAAAAGGTCTTCTTCATAAGCAAGATTTGCCAATGAATCCGCAAACTGATTCCACTCCACTAACATGGAATCAGCTGAAGAGACACTCTCTCAAACTCCTCAAGTAGGGTTATGGTAGTTTGATGATACATACAAAGGATGGGATTCCGCACTGTGTATGTCCCATCTAACTGATTGAAGATCAAATGGGAATCCCCTTTTACTAACAATCGCTGAATACCACCTTGCTTGGCAATATGCAGTCCCATAATCAAGGCTTTATACTCCACCATATTGTTAGTGAATCCTGCCCCGAGATAAGCAACTAACTTCATCGTAACTCTACGTTGGGGATCTCGGATTACTACTCCAACACTTCCTTTTTTATTAGGGCGGCCCTTGGATGTTCCGTCAAAATATAATGTGTACGTCCACAATGGGTTTACACAGCCTGCCATCATGAACTCCTTTATTCGTAATTGTGATAATCAAAATTTAGCATGTTTAGAGGATGAGCTGACGGCTCCATCCCACCTTCTTTATTAAATTCAACAGGGATACTTGTCAACATTCGTAAGCAGTGATGGCAGAAGACTTTGATCTCGCACACAAAGGTTCTTTCTTCTTGCTCAATCACTTTGTATCCTTTGCTCCACCAGATAAGTTTCCCCTGATGGTATCTCTGCTCCAGATATGGGTGCTCCAAATAAGGAATTAACCGCCCCATCAACCAGCTTTAAGCTCTTTTGCAGGTCTCAAATCAACCCCAACATGGACCTGCAATGCATTTCTTTGTATTAGCATACTTAGAAATAATAAGGTTTAATCTTATTAAGATTAACCTTATTTTTAAATTCTACTCCCTGCAAATCAGCTAGTAGAGCCGTAGACCTATTTTTCCCTATCCTAACAATCTTGTAGGGGCCATCCCATCTAGGTTCCAACTTCCCTAGAAACAGCTCCCTACGTGCATCGTAATACAAAACTAATTGCCCTTTTTTAAAGGTATACTTCTTTGCTCTAAGGTCATGCAACTGCTTCATCTGACGTTTAGCTACCTCCTGGTGTAATAAGCTCTAAAATTTCAGCTCATCCAGGTGGGCTATGGTCGTGAAACGCTCAAAAAGTGAATCCTCATCTCCCAAAGAGTGATTAATTGCAAACCCTATGGTTGGCAACTCGATTTCAAGGGGTAACACACATTCTTCCCCATAAACTAATTTAAATGGAGTATGGCCGGTAGCTTGCTTGAACGTTGTATTGTATGCCCATACTGCCACATACAACTTCCTGTCCTAGTCTCGTTTCTTCTCCGAGACTATTTTAGACAAGATACCCACAAGTTTCTTATTAGTACTTTTGACTTGCCCATTGGCTTACAGATTATAGGGGGTCATTTTTTATGCTTGATTTGCCAAGCTTCAGTCAGGCTTTTGATCACTTTATTAAAAAAATGGGTTCCATAGTCCGACACTAGTTCGTTCGGTGGACCGAAACGACAGATAATCTGCTCTAAAAGAAAACTTGCAGTCTTTTTTGCATTGTCCTGCCTCGTCGCCCACGCTTCTGACCATTCTATAAAATAATTAGTTGCTACTATAATGTACCTCTTCTGGGTAGTAGACGACGGGGTGATAGGACCCACAAAGTCAATACCCCACTTCTCAAATGGAAGGATAGCCATGATAGGCATAAGTGGGCATTTCCTATTCTCTCTGCTATCATGTCTTTGATAGGTATCACATCTCTTAACATACTCAAAAGAATCTTAAAAGATGGATGGCCACCAATATCCAGCTCTTAAAGCTTTTTGTGCCGTCAACCGTCAAGCGAAGTGCCCTCCACATGCAGAGTCATGGCACTCCTCCAAGATGAAAGGAACCTCGTCAGGCATCACACATTGGCGATAGATATCATCAACACCCTGCCGATATAGTGTTTCTACAATCAAGGAAAACTTCAAAGCTTGTTGTCTGATTTTTCTCTTTTCTGATTTTGATAAACCAGCTCCAGTCTCTCCCGTTGATAGATAATGCGTGATAGCAGTATATCAAGATGGGATAGAAGCTGTATCAATTTTAAACATTTCTTCAATATCCATTCCTTCAGCCAAAGTCTCTTCGGGCTCCCCGAAATCCACAAGGCATTCCACAATCCCCTGCAATCTCGGTGGCTTACTCTAAATATCATAATCCAACTCTTGCAAAGTGATTAACCACTTTTCCAGACGATCAGGCGGTTGTAACTTGTTCATAAGCAATCTAAGCCCTTCCGCCTTCGTATAGAAAAATATCTTCTCATAGAGGATGTAGTGCATGAAATTTTTTGTCACAAAGACCATTGCAAGGCACAACTTCTCCAGGTATGTATAGTTAATTTCTGATATTCCCAATTTTCGACTAGCAAAAGCTATCGGGTGATACCACTTTTCCTCCCAGATTTGGGCTAAACAGCAGCTGATACTATGCATGGTGGCTGCTGAAAATATGTAAAATACCTCGCTTCTTTTAGGTGCTTTTAAAACTAGTGCTTTTACTAGCTCTTGTTTCACATCCTTGAAAGCTACCTTACAAGGGTCGCTCCATACAAATAGACAGCTAAAGGATAAAAAGTTTGTTAATGGCAACGTCCTTTCTGCCAATGCATTTATAAACCTCCGATAGTACCCTATCGATGTGATAGAAAGCTATGTACCTCTTTCAGAGTGCGTGGTGGACTCATAGCTACTATAACCTTGATCTTTTCAGGGTCAGTTGCGATCCATACGGAACTGACCACATGGCCTAGCAATAGCCCATAAGGCACTCCAAAGACACACTTCCGTGGGTTAAGAGTGATGCAAAATTGTCTACAGCGCTCAAAGCACTTTCTTAAGATAATCAATATCCTTTCCCTTACAGTGGCTGCCCCGAGGTCATCAATAAATACTTTCAACTCATCTGGGTAGATGTCACCAAAGGTCTTGTCTGATGTTCGTTGCCATGATCCAGGGCATTGCACAAACCAAAGGCCATCATATGGTACGCAAAAGTACCAAAGACAATAATAAAAGTTGTTTTCAACTTGTCCTCTTTTGCAATTGCCATCTGGTTATATTCCGCAAAGCAATCCATAAACGAATATATTTCCCTACCTGCTAATTGATCCAAAATCTAGTCAATAAATGGCAACGGGTAGTATTCCTTAACCGTCTGCTTGTTCAGCTCTCTAAAATCTACACATAGTCGGATCTGGTTGTTTTTCTTCTTCCTGATGACAACTGGTGAACACCATTCTGTGTGTTGTACAGGGAAGATTAAACCAGCTTTCCGTAACTTCTGCAACTCCTCAAACAGCCTGTCCCTCAATTTCAAGGGTATACACCTTACTTTCTGATGCACAGGACTACTGCCTTCTTTTACAGGAATAGTATGAATAGCCAGGCTAGGAGGAATGCCTCTCATCTCGTCATAACTCCAAGCAAGGATGTCACGGAATTCTTGAATCAAGGACACATAGTCCTCCCTTTCTGCTGAACTGAGCATGGAACCTAATTTAATTGGCCGCGAATCATTCGGCGTGCCAAGGTCCAACTCAATCACATCCGCATCTCTTATCCTATCTTGCGGCTCTATCAGCTCATTTAGAGTTATCTGATAAATATCCTTTGTAGTGGACCCCTCTTTAGATTCATCACTGGATGATGTCTCACTACCAGATGGATCATCTGTTGTTTCCAATTCAGTAGAGGATAAAGTATCTCTCACTATGAGGAGACTCAGGGTAAGCATCGACTATTACTCGATTAGCACCTCTACCTAGAACCACTCGACCAGGGGGTATATCGACTTGACAATCTGTTCATAAGATCCAAGGCCTACCTAGCAAGACTCGATAGCTAGGATGTCCTGCAGATCTTATCACCCTAAAGTCCAAGAAGCATTCTACATTTTCAACTGTAACATGGACTTTAGTAACGCAACCTTCTAGTTGCCTTAAACTATCATCAGCCATTCTAAGAAGGGTGGAGCTATCTTTTTGGATGCCTAGACCCAACCTCTCCATCAACTCTGAACTCATGATATTGATGGAGGACCTAGTGTCTACGATAGCATGCTCTACTAATATTCCATCCATGTATGCTGGAACCCTAGGGCAATTCTTTTCAGCATGATCAAATCAATCTTCCCCTACTCGTGCTTTGCCCAAAGGTTCTATAATATACCCAATACGCAGGATCTTCTTGAATTCCTTGTGTACTCCTGGAGATAATTTAATCAACTGTAAGAGGTTTACATCTGGTTTGACTTTGCAAAGAGAACTTGCTAAATCAAAATCATGATAGGTAGCCAAAGCTTTCTTTTCTCGCCAGACCATTCTTTCTTTTGGTCTCAAGATCGGCTTTGGTGCTTCGTTTTTAGCTCTTGCCTTCTTTCTTGGCACTTCCTCATCCTTGTTAGAATCGATTTTTTTGTCAACAGGCCTTAGAGGTCCACCTTCCACGACAGGATTCAGGACTTGCGTCCCCTTATTCCCTTGCTTAGGGTTTTCTCGCCAGACCATTCTTTCTTTTGGTCTTGGGATCGGCTTTGGTGCTTCTTTTTTAGCTCTTGCCTTCTTTCTTGGCACTTCCTCATCCTTCTTAGGATCGATTTTTTTGTCAACACAACTTAGAGGTCCACCTTCCACGCTAGGATTCAGGACTTGCATCCCCTTATCCCCTTGCTTAGGGTTTTCCTCGACCAGTTTTGCATTATCTTTGTCAACCTCTTTAGCCTTTTGGCCTCTTGTCACAACTCGTAGGTTAGAGGTTTCAATGCCATTGACATGTACAGCCTCGATAAGGATGACTCCATTGCCTTGTGGCAACTCCTCTATAGTGGTCTTTTCCCTTTGCAATATTTGTCTTGGTCCATCATTTTGCTGGAGGTTACTACCTTGCGCTCTATGATTAACTGGACCTGGCTGTTTACTCCCTTGTTGGAGGGAACTAATCTTACTCCAACAGGTAGCGGCTAAGCGGCCTGACTTCCCACAAATATCACACTTAACATTTGGACAATTTCTAGGGAAATGTTGTCCGCCACACCAGTTACAGCTGAATCTAGAGAGATCACCCTCTTCAGGGCATCGACTCCCTATCAGATTTTGCTGCTTCTTCAGGAAATTGATGTCAACAGCTATTTGCCAACATTTTTCAGAAATCATGTCAGTGTAGTGCTTCATCATATCCTTAACTTTGCCAAGGACATTAGATACACTCGACTCATAGTCTTGATCGTCTATTCGTCGTTCCATTGGCCTAACAATTTGATTGGGCATTGGTTGTTGACTCATAGGAACAACATTAGGGTTTGAAACTTGGCCTCCAACATTTGGTTGAGCCAACTGACTAGCCATAGGCATAGTCACACTGGGAGGGGCTGGTAGCAAAGGTACATTTTGAACCATGCTTCCTCTCCCATTCGGGTTATTCATAGGCATCCCTTGACTTCCATTCATCAATGGTAGATTGCCTCCAGGTACTAAACCAGCATTAAGATTTATTCGAGAGGAGTAGACCGTTTATAATCATGACTCTACTCCTTCTACCCGCGTGATGGTGATGTCTATATCAGCCAAAGCCAGGCTACTCAATTGTACCTGAATAATTAAATCCAATCCATGCAAGAAGTATTGCAATTGGGCAGCCGGCGAAATAGGAATGTAAGTTTGTAGCTTACGAAACACTTCATTAAGCTTCTTGGCATAGGCTTTCACATTTTCATGGGGATCTTGGCGTATTACATTCAAAACACGCAACCAGTATTGGCCACCTCTTTCAGGGACATACTCTCCTCGGAAAGCTGCATAAAATTGGTCGATTGTAGTGATGGTTCCAGTCTCTATGCTATGATACCATACCGCAGCCGTTCCTTTTAACGTCATGTTGAAGAACATCATAAGATGTCCCTCATCTTGGATGCGGTAATTAAACATTAATCTTTGGAATTCACAAATGTGAAACTCCGCATCTTCTTCAGCTAACCCATTAAAAATGGGCAAAGGAACTCCTAAAGCTGGCAGATCTGGCATCCCTACAAGAATTGCAATGGATTGTGCCATGACGACAATCAGATTGACACTAGGAGTTTGAACTGATGAGCTCACACCCCCACTTAAAGTGGGTTGACTTGGTGGAAGAGAGGAAGAACTTGCGCTTCCTCCTGCACCTAAAGGACTATGTGCATCAGTTGGGTTACTAAGACCACTGCCTCTTATGTGTATCGGGCTACTCCTTTGAGGAGAATAGCAACTTACGATCTCTAACCGCCATCTATCCCTCTAACACATTCTGCTTTTTGTATTTTGGCTTGACGGTCCTTATCAGAGGACATAAACCAACTTTTTTGGTCCCTAAAAACCCTAGATTTGAAAACCACCACTTATTGGCAGCTCCCAGTAGACGCACCACTGATGGGACCTGAAATGGGCCAGCACTGGCTATGGCACTAGCCGGACCTCATGCTCACAACAGACAAACACACCCTCACGGCCTCGCGGACTAGGAGCGTCTATCTACTGCTAAAGGACAAACTGCCCTAGAGCTTAATCTATGCGTTTATAGTTTTATAGTTTTGTAGTCCAACGTTTCCCTTCCTATAAACTCCACAGAGGGAGAACCCATACACATTGGCAATAAATACCATGATAATCACATACATGGGAGGCAACCTCTCGGTAGAAACACTGCGGCCTCGGTGCAGCTCTCCTACATCGCATGGATTAGCCCCTGATCCAGGAGATATCATGTGTCCTTACCAAATAATCCCCCAAGAAACGAACGTCTATCCTACGGCTGAGGATGCCTTTCCACACTCAGCAAGGGCCATTGTCATTGCAAACAGGTGCTATGCATCCAGATTGTTTATTATGACACCATGGTCTCATGCTCATTCAAAGTGAATGATTCTAAAGTGCTCAAACATCATTTTCAAATCAGCAACGTGCTTGTATAATCAAGCTTTTTCAAATGCTTCTTCACTAACGCATTGCGGCGATGTAAGGATAGCACCGGGATGACACTCGTGCTACTATCCTTTTAATCAAAATACCAAAACTCGATGTCATGATATGCATCAGAAAATCAGCAACAATCAGCATGCAAATCACACCATTCAAACATCCCAACCCCCTACATTTAGGTATTGCTTTCGTTGCATAGGTGTAGAGGTTCATTTTGTCATGTTTTGATGTATAGAAAGCAATAAATAACAAACTTTGACAAAGAGATAGGGAAAATTGAGGCTAAACCTCATGCTTTGCCACTACCACACATCCATAAATAATCATTATATTTTTCCTTATTTTTTCAAGACGTATTTCTATTTTTTTCCTTATTTTTTCCATTTTCTTGATTTATTTGGCAATAAAACATGATATTTTCTGGTTTTTCTTATTCCAATCACTTCAATATACTAACATTCAATGTATCTTCCATTTCCCCCCCATGGGAACACTTTTTACCCACCCAAAACGGGAAAACTATCATTTTGCCACTTAAAAACTGCATTTCGGGCTTACGAGAATTAAATAAAGCATGTAAATCATTGAAAAACCCAAATTTTCTGATACAGAGTAATTACTCATAATCCAACTAGGCCACAAAAAAAAATTTATCCAATAAAAATGTAATTATCATCATAAACTATAAAAAATCCTTCATTTTCTTCATAAAAATGGTCATACCGTGTTTTTACGTAACCTGAGACGCTTTGAATGACTGCATAACTAGCAAATGGAGCCTCCATTGCTCTCAATCCAATGCTGTACTTCAATCTTCAGCATGTCCATCAATCTTCATCACCACTTCCTTCATTCTCCTTTCCCAATTCCTCTATCAAGAGAGTACACATGAACAGCCCATAGAGAAGAGAGAGAGGGAGGAGAGAGAAAGACTAGAATCTATTCTCTTCATCCACACAGCCATTGCATGTGCAAAAGGCAGCGATAGAACCAACAAAGAGGGAGAAGATGAGGGGTAATGTCTGTTGCATAGGGTCTTCACAGCCTGGCATCATGATGATCATGGAGGAGGGTGCATTTTTCGACCGTTTTTTCTTCACGCCATGCCTCCATCTCTCTCCACGTTTTTTCATCTTGGTTGCATAAAAATTTTAGGGGGGCCAAGGCTCCAAAGGGCACCCCCCCTTTGGTCCTCTCGAATGTCCACCTCTTCATATCTTGACCAATTTGTGGCCCTGTCCTCGTCCGGACTCTGATTCGAGCTCTGAAAAATCCTGGGCATTCGTCTTGACATCTCGCACTGACTGGCAACTCCTGACATACCGTACGGAAGTCGAAAAATTTATCAAAAATCCACAAGTTTTTCTCGAGCGCCTTTTAAAAGCCGTCTTTCATTTGGTGCTTAAAATCGTCCTAGCTGCAACCGCCACCTTCGATGTTAAATATTTTTTCCCTAAATTCTGGATTTTTTGGAAAATTTTAGGCACATCTTGGGCTCAAAAATCCGCTCTCAAATTAGAATTATAATAGAGGACCCTATGGATCAACCCAACTAGTCCATGTAGTGATTACAAAAGCTTCCCAAAACCCTACTATAAGTACTCTAGGAGGAGAAAATTTGAAGGACTACATGTCCAATCTAGTCAGAAGCATCAAGAAGGAGTTGATGGATGTGATTATATAACAATTGCAGACGCTAAAGGTGAATACCGCCAATATATCTAGTCCTACATGAGGTGGAAGAGATGTGCAAAAATCTAATACATGGTGCAAAAAGTGCCATCTAGTGGGACATTTAGCCATTGAATGTACTGAAAACCAAATATCCATGGAGCCTTATATTCGTATTCGCCCAAGATATCAGACTAAAGCCTAGAGAGTTCGGTCCTAATTTCAGTTCAAGGAGGTTTCCCTCTCAAAGTTATAGAGGACGATAGTCTGGTGGCCAAAGATGAGAAGTTGAGTATTACAGATGTAGAGGAAAGGGATATATCTCACCAAACTGCCCAAACCCTAGAAGTTCTATGGACTATAAAACCTTATGTAGTCTACAAAGGAGAAGTCCACATTGCAAAAGAATATCCAAGTCCAGCTCTCTCAGTAAAAGCTACCCCCGATATCCAACAGAAGACCTAAGAACCTGCCTCCAATTTAATGGAATTGGAGGTTGCTGCAATAACACGTGCTAAGAAAGGAGAACCCACAGTTCCAAAAGAGAACATTCCCTCTGCCAAAATGGTGAAGTTCAATGTTCTCAAAGAGAAATAGAACAATAGAACCCAATAACCTGCCTCCAATTTGGTGGAATCGGAGGTTGCTGCAATAATGTGTACCAAGAAAGGAGAACTTGTAGTTCCAAAAGAGAACATTATGTCTGCTAAAACTGTGAAGTTCAATCTTCTCAAGGAGAAACAAATAATATAGGGACAGAATGGTACAATATAGAGCCATCCAGCAATACAAAAGAATACAGAGATAGTTTCAAATATAGGACCAAAGGTCCATGAGATTGAGGATGCCGAAGTACCTCCAGAAGTAGAAGAAATGCAGATGTTGCTACTTTTAGAGGAAAGAGGAATGATAAAAGTGGGTGTTTCCCTATTTTCAAGCCCATTGGAGAAGCCTATGGATCCCATTAAAAAATATAACTTGGTCAAAGACTTAGACACCTTTAAACAAACCTAACATGTCAACAATTTTTTATGTTTCCTTCCATTTTACAAACGAAATTCAAAAGCATATAACCAGAAGAAGAGGCCTAAGGATTGCTCCCTGAATAGCAACTAAGTCTAACAAAGCCCTAGAGCATATGAAAGAACTGAATGTGGCTAATGCCTTCTTAGATCCTGGTACCCTAGAGATTTGTGTTTGAATTGAGGGATGCTTTATTGCAGATGCATTGATTGATGGAGGTTCATCGGTGAATATAATGACAGATGTGACAATGAAGGATCTAGGCTTGCAAGGTATGTGGCCTACACATTGGTTTATCAAACTAGTAGACCAAAGTAGAATTAATCCTTTGGTCATTCTCCTATATGTAAAGACAACCCTTGCTACAAGAAGAAACTATTGACTGACCTATCTAGTGGTAAAACCAAATTCCTATGGGACCTCATACCCTTTGCTATTGGGAAGACTATGGCTTTTGAAGCAAGGGCACCACCCTAACCCTAGGCAAAGGACCCAAAAAAGTGGTACTAAATTTGTATGGCTTGCAAAAGCATCCATGGGTGTGAGGAACTCGATTGCCCTCCTGTATTCGTCAACAGAGCATGAGATAGAGGGGAGACTGAGCATGATTGATTTCCCTTTCATCAACAACTAAGAGATGAGAATTGAGGTACTTTACAATAATTGGATTTGGATATGTTCTTGTTTTCCTATGCACACACATGACGGGCCTCTTTCATCATCAATACACACCTCACTCTGTTTGGTGCACTACACTACAAGGCTCCCTCGCCTTCCTTCTTGCACTTATGCCAAATGGGTTGGGACGCACCGATGCACCATCAACTGTACACATTGGCATACTCCCTCTGAACCATCCCTTTTGTCAATTTCTAAACCGAGTGTGTGAGACATGGGTTATTATTATTATTTTATAAGTGAAGTGAGTCATGGGGCGAGTGAAGATAAAAGTGGGCGTTGCCCTATTTTCATGCCCATTGGAGAAGCCTGTGGATCCCATTAAAAAATATAACTTGGTCAAAGACTTAGACACCTTTAAAAAAACCTAACACTTCAACAATTTTTTATGTTTTCTTCCATTTTCCAAAAGAAATTCAAAAGCATACTGACCAGAAGAAGAGGCCTAACGATTGCTCCCTCAATAGCAACTAAGTCTAACAAAGCCCTAGAACCTATGAAAGAAGTGGATGTGGCTAATGCCTTCTTAGATCCTGGTACCCTAGAGATTTGTGTTTGAATTGAGGGATGCTTTATTGCAGATGCATTGATTGATGGAGGTTCATTGGTGAATATAATGACAGATGTGACAATGAAGAATCTAGGCTTGCAAGGTATGTAGCCTACATATTGGCTTATTAAACTAGTAGACCAAAGTAGAAGTAAGCCTTTGGGCATTCTCCTATATGTGAAGACAACCCTTGCTACAAGAAGAAACTATTGACTAACCTATCTAGTGGTAAAACCAAATTCCTATGGGACATCATACCCTTTGCTGTTGGGAAGACTATGGCTTTTGAAGCAAGGGCACCACCCTAACCCTAGGCAAAGGACCCAAAAAAGTGGTACTAAATTTGTATGGCTCACAAAAACATCCATGGGTGTGAGGAACTCGATTGCCCTCCTGTATTCATCAAAAGAGCGTGAGATAGAGGGGGAGACCAAGCACGATTGATTTTCCTTTCATCAACAACTAAGAGATGAGAATTGAGAGGCTTTACAATAATTGGATTTGGATATGTTCTTGTTTTCCTATGCACACACGGGACGGGCCTCTTTAACCATCAATACACACCTCACTCTATTTGGTGCACTACACTACAAGGCTCCCTCACCTTCCTTCTTGCACCTATGCCAAATGGGTTGGGACGCACCGATGCACCATCAACTGTACACATTGGCATACTCCCTTTGAACCATCTCTTTTTTCGATTTCTAAACCGAGTGTGTGAGACATGGGTTTCAATTATTATTTATTAAGTGACGTGAGTCATGGGGCGAGTGACTGATCTATCATTTTCACATGAGCGATTGTTGAGATAAGTGATGTATTCTTCGTCATCATTGACAACTTAACCAGCTCTTCATTGACAATGCTACCTCCCTAGATGTTGTAGCATGGTCCTTGCCATCCTAGATGAGTGTTATGTGGCAAGCCATGGTACCTCCTGTCAACAATTACAACTCTTCATATGTCAGCAATGGTTCACCTCGACCATCTCTAAAACGAGCCAAGTTTTTCTCACCAAGTTTTTCTAACCCTTCCCCTTTTGCTTACAAGTGTATGTCATGTTTTAAGTGTGGGGATGTACATGCATGGATCATGGTCAAATGTTAGGGTCCCATTGATTAGTCAACCCGATCTATTAAGGTCTTAAGTATGGGGACACATCCTCACTGAGAGGTGGATATTAGGAGCCGATTTTGAGCCATGCTTGAAGCATTTGAGGCCGTTTTTGGAGCAAGAAGTGCTAGAGCAACGCCAAAGACCAAATTTTCATGAAAAATCAAACCATGGCGGATGTTCGAGCTAGAGTTTTCTTAGATGCATTTTGACATCAAGAATCCAATGCAAGTCTCGGTTCATTGATCGGAGGTCATTTGACCCCCCCATTTAATCCCCGTAAGGTTCGGTGTTATAAAGCAGCTACTAGATCCTGGAGCTAGAAAGTGCTCAACAAAGGCCAAGATCATGGATTTTGATGCTGCTAAGCCACTTGTTTAGATGGATCTCCAATCCAAGTCTATTTACCTACTCAAAACCAAAACATCCACTTCTGGGACAATGTAAACAAAAAAATCCAAACCGGTTATTTCAAAGATTATGAACCTTAGGCTTACTAAAAAAAGCCTAAATCAAAAAACTGATGATAATAGGGGGGAGGGGGTGCAATTTTTTTTGCGCTCTCTTCCAATCTGTCCGATGCCTCTTCGTTGGTGATCATTCTAGAGAGAGAGAGAGAGAGAGATTCATAATCTAGATAGAGAGAGAAAGGAGGTGGCTATGATCTTGCCCGTTTTCATGGACGATTAAGAAATCTAATTTTTTGGTCTTTCTCTCTTCTCTGTTCTCTCTCCTCTCTCCTCTTTGCGGTTGTTCATATGCATCAATATAAGAGAGAAGGGGGAGTGTTGTGATGAAGAATTCAGAGCAAATGATGATGCTTGAGCAATGGAGGATGTAGATTGGGTTGAGAGAGTGTGTCATCGGAAAGGAAGAAGCATCAACAGCCTCCCATCTATGAGATATGAGCCTTTGAATCGTGGTTTCCATGCGTAAGTGAGTGGTTCTTTTGTTTTATAGAAAATGATTGAAAAAAGTGCTTGATTTTGTTTGTTCTTGATTTCCATGTTGTATTCTCTCTGAAATATAAAAGAAAATCAAAAAATACAATGGTATAATAATTTCTAGCAAAACACGCAAAACATGTAAGTTGCGATTTTTATGAAAATAATAGAAATTGGGATTTTTGTTGAGTGTTTTGGGGTCATATAGAGTAGAAATAGATGTGAAAATGATTATGAGTGTCCTTGATCAGTAAGAGCTCATAATTCTAAAATATCTCATTTTTATGAAGAAATAATTGTAAAAAATAGGAAAAATAAGAAAAATTTTAGTTTTTGTGCCTAAAAATTTAGGAAAAAATACATTTTATGTGCATGAGCATATAACAATCCTAGATCATGAGGATCCTTGTTTCTATGTTATAGTATCTTTTTATTAATTTTTATATAAAAAATTACATAAAAATGAACCCTACACCTACCCAACGAAAAAAAAACCTAAACAATAGGAGGGAAGAGGGTTTGTGAGAGTGGTTAGTTGCTAAAAATGATTCAAATTATGATTTATTTTTCTATGCATAAGATATAAGATGGATTATCGTTTTAATCAACGAGACTAGTAGCATGAAGAAATTCAGTGCTCGTCTCTATCAACACCACACGTACGATTAGTTGGAAAATCATTAAAGGGTTGTTTTTGCACTTCACCTAGTTGGTACCTAATGATTAAAATGCTTGAGCACAATGGTCATCCACATTTGCACTGAGCATAACATGGTATCAAACCTGGATGCATTGCAATTGCTTTCCAAACATTAACCTATGTGGAGTGTGTAAGGAAACCCAAGATGTAGGGTAGATGAATGGTTCCTTGGGAAAAGCTTGGTAAGAAAATGTCAAATCTCCTGGATCGTTCAAAATATATAAGAGTGGATACTGTTCATATGGTCTTTATGTTAGAGCAGCACATCGAGGGGCTAATCCTTGAGGTGTAGGAGAGCTGCAGTGGGGCCATGGCATTTAGCCGGGGAGGTGCCTCCTTTATGTTTGTATCACGTTGGTGTACTACATCAAGATGTGTGGGATCTACCTCTCTTAGGAGTAAGGAAGGGAAATCGTTGGACTACGTTCTACTACAAATGCAATACCTACATTAGAAATTAGGGCATTGTGTCCCTTAGACGCTCCTAGTGGCCGCCATGAGGCCGTGTGGGGTTGTTTTGTGAGTGTTATAAAGACTCGACTAGTGCCTATAGCTAGTGTCAGGCCAGTTTTAAGTTTTCTCGATAGGTGGTGCATTTGTTAGGAGCTACCTACAAGTAGCAATTTTTGTGTCTTAGTTGATTGGGACCTATTCTCTAGTGTATGCTAGAAATTAGTGAGCTAGACTCATAAGACCATCAACTGGAGCTCCACAAGCAAGAAAGGATTAAACAAGCTAGACATTGAGCCGAGATAAACAAAAGATGTTCTCTGCGCAAAGGAGTGGCCTAATATCTTTGCAAGGGTGGGGTCTTAATAACCCTAGCTCGGCACAAAGTCTGTTAAGGGGAGGAAGCCCTAGTTCTTTCTCCCCTGCAATCAGTCCCTCCACTTTGAGTGGAGCCATAGTCCTTGTTGTTCAAACCCTTGTAGCGAATTCGATTGTTACCATGGTGGCACAACCTATTGACATACCTGCTGGAACGACACATTTTCCAACTTTAGGCTTCCCCCTACACATCTTTAATGGGTTAGTGGAGGAAGATGCAGAGCTCCATGTTAGGGAGTTTCAAAAGTTCATGTCAACTGTCACATCCAGGATGAAGAACATTTAATGATGTTCTTTAACATGAATCTAAAAGGAAGATCTTCCATATGGTATCACGGCATAGAGGTTGGAACCATAGCCACTATTGATTTATTTTTCAAAGCCTTTGGAAGGGAGTTTTTCCCTGAAAGGGGTGGTCAATATTGCCTATGTGTACTAAATATGACATGTCAAGAGCCACATGAGGATATCCGAGTATATGCCAAGAAGTTAAAAGAGGTCTTTCGCAAATTGCAAGCCTCTATCCCAATTCCAGTAGCTTCCCAACTACAATATTTTTTTCATGGTGTGGATTTCAACATTGAGGTGCAATTGAGTAGTGTCACTTTGCTAGATGTAGACGTTTGCCATTAGATGAGCACAAGAAGTAGAATCTTGACTACAAGTGGCCTTTGCCTCTCAAACCAATCTTAATATGGGTCTAGTTTTGCGAAATAATCTGGCATTGACCAATGGCGATGAAAGTCAAGGAATAGCTATGATTAACCCAAATGTGAGAGGAAGTATGGTCCAAAATGTGCCTTTATTTTTCCAGCCCCTCCCAATGAGACTATGCCTAAAGCTAGTCAAATGGCTCCACCAAATGTTGGAGGCCAAGCATCGAACCCTAACATTGTTCCTATGAGTCAATAACCAATGCCCAATCAAATTGTTAGGCCAATGGAATGACCAATAGACGATCATGGGTCTATGAGTCAAGTGCATCAAATGCCCTTAGCAAGGTTAAGGATATGATGAAGCACTACACTCGCATGATTTTTGAATAGTATCAAAAAATATTTGTTGACGTAAATTTCCTTAAAAAACAACAGAATAATCTGATAGAAAGTTGATGCCATGAAGAGGGTGCACCTTCAAGATTTAGTTGTAAATGGTGTGGTGGCTAGTACTACCCTAGAAATTGCCCAAATGTCAATTGTGATATTTGTGGGAAGTTTGGCCATTTTTCTGCCATCTATTGGAGTAAGATTAGCTCTCTCCAACAATAAGGTAGTAGACAACTAGGTACTACTAACCATCGTGTACAAGGGAACAGTCTTCAGCAAGATGAAGGACCAAAACAAATCCTTCAAGGAGGTAAGGCTACTGTAGAGGAGCTGCCCAGTGGCAGTGAAGTTAGCCTCATTGAGGCTGTACAGGTTAATGGCATTGAAGCTTCTAATCTGTGGGCCATTATGAGAGGTCAAAAGGGTAGAGAATGCAACAAAGATGATGTGAAACTTGTCCGATGGAAACCTTAAGCAAGACGACAAAGGGACACAAGTCCTTAACCTAGCCTCATTGAGGATGTATGGGTTAATGGAATTGAAGCTTCTAATTTGCAGGCCATTACGAGAGGTCAAAAGGGTAGAGAAGGCAAAAAAGATTATGTGAAACTTGTCAATGGAAACCCTAAGCAAGACGACAAAGGGATGCAAGTCCTTAACCCTGACATGGAAGGGGCACCTCTAAAACCCATAGGGAATAAAGCTAACACCAAGAAGGATAAAGAATTACCAAGGAGAAAGGAAAAAGCTAAGAACACATCACTAAAGCTAGTTCAGAGACCAAAAGAGAGAATGGTTTGGTGAGAGAAGAGAGCTTTATCTAATTATCACAAATTAAATTCAGCAAGCTCTCTTTGTGAAATAGCAATGTCCACACTAGACAAGCATTCTTCATCCCCTCGTCTTCTTGATTCTCTGCATGTGATCAGCCCCTTAGAGGAGAGAGGAGGAGGAGAGAGAAATAATGATTTTTGTTCTCTGCAACCGGGCAGCCATTACACTAATGTATATGGGCATCAAGAGGCAAAAAATTCGAGGAAGTCATTGCCTAGATCTATTGGGGGGTTTCTTACAGGCCCAACATGGCCTCATGAAAGAAATCGTCATGGATTTGGGGGGCAACATCTACAGCATCATGCCATTTTGAAATCCCCCCACAAATCAAAATTTTTAGGGGTCCCAAGGCCCCCCCAAATGTCATGCCCAAAGTTTTTAAACTTTGGCCTATTTTGGCCTTCGTAATGCCCACCTTTCAAATCTCCACTATCCGGCCTCCATTTCGAGTGCCGGAAATGTTTGCCAATTCTTCTTGAGGTCCTAATATGATAATCACTTGCTTTATCTCAATCTGACATCTCAAAATTTTATGAGCAATCTGCAACCGCTTTTAAATCTCGTCTTCCATGACTTGTAAAAATTGTCAAATCTATCTCTGTTGCTTCCAATGAGGTTCAATTCCCGCCTGAATTTTCACTTCTCCACCTCTTTCCCACACTTTAACATGCTTCAAATTTCACTCTCATTGGCGACCATGGGATAGGGCGACTCAACCCATCAAATCACACAAACAGATCTGCACAAACATAACTATAAAGGGCATTAAGTTGAAGTGAAAAATACACAACAAAACACTCCACAACTCTCACCTTACCCACTAACAAAATCAAGGTATGAACATCCAAAAGGGATAGGCCCAACATTATCTGATAGAAATCCAGAGCAAGTCTTTAACCAACTACTCTAACATAGACTAGCTTAAAACCCTATCAAAGAGGTCATCCTAGTGGTGGTCTGAACTACCTACCTACTTGAGAACAATGAGACCATGACCTCCTACTACTAGGCAAGGACTCCTACAGCGTGGTCATCATAATTTCTTCTTATAGCACATTTTCCTTTCAAGGTTTCATACTCAGGCATATAAAAAGGAGAGAGCTGAGTGTAGAGTGACCCAAGGAGAACAAGGCATTAGCCTCACGTCCTAACTCGGTACCCAAGAACCTACCAAGTGCTCGTGATGCAACACTTAATCCTTTTCTTTTGCTCGCTTTTATTTTCGATCCAACCTTCCTTTTTTTTTCCAGATGATGCTATCCCTAGGAAGACAAAGCAGTGGCCCTAGGTGACTCGTCCCCAGAAACCTCCTAGGCATCCACAAGGCGATAATCAACTAGTTATAGGAACTTTTTTCATTTTTCCCTTTTTTTATTAGAAAAATTGAGGGTTTAGAACCCCTTTTTACACACCCTTGTAATTTTTTGGGGGTAAAGGCACCTCCGCCTAGCCACCCGTGTATTACTACACTGATAGTTACTGCGCTTGCACACTGTAGGTGGCAGGCGCCCATCACCATCACTTTATTCTTTATTCTTTTAGTGACATATGAATAAAGAGAAGGTCAGTCAGAGATTGTGAGTCACTCTCTCTCTTGCTCTTGCTCTCCCGCCATAGCTATCCCATGCAAACTTCAATCCTTCTTACCTTTCAATTAGTATCAAAGCATGGTTGCTTGAGCATTTGAGCTTGGCCTATGACTCCTTCAGCATTCATTCAAATCTCTACACCATTAGTTCTCACTCTCAGCATCCATGTCCGACTCCTTCTAGCTCCGATCAATCCTTGGCTTCTCGGAACACCTACCCAGCCCATTTAGGTACCCTTAGGGGCATTTATTCAGAGATATTGAAGCATTCTTTTGAGTGTTTATTTTAGTTTGTATGGTACAGTAGGAAGGGGTAGCCATAGCTCCTCCACTATTGGAGCTCCCCTGTTTCATATCTTGGCTCTTGACTAATTAGGCTTGATAAGGCTTTGTGTAGGCCTTCTTTAGGCCCTACCTGAGTTCCCCCTTCCACCCCATTAATGCCATGTGGATCACAAGCATACCCAGCAATATCAGCCCTATTTGGGCTAGCTTCAAGACTTACTAAAAAAAAGTTTAAACTTCAACCCTCCCTTGGCACTCACTGGTAGCTTGAAAACACTTCATTTGGCACTTGGGAACACCCCCTTGATGCTCGGCATTGGTGGTTTATCATTGCCATTGATTTTTGGACTAATTGACCTCAATCTAGGACTATTTTGCATAGTCCATAGGCAGCCACAAATAGTGTTACATCAGTACTTTATGTTTATGCTTGGATAGTAGTGGGGCCATTTGCCGATTGGTCCCGAATGGTCCCCGAATGTTAGGGGAATGTATGCCTATTGATTGGCCATCATTTGGAGCTAATTTAATGGCGTAAAACACTCAGTCTTACATAGTGAATCATTGTTTTACACTCCAGGTATAAAGCTTATTTAGTTGCTTTATGCTTTGTCTATTGGTCACACGGGTGCTTCCTCGGTGTTTCATATGACTATTGGGATGCAAATGAAGGTTGGAAAATGCTTTGGATGGTTCCCCAATGTATTTTGAGCCTTGTTTGAGATCCATATTGGTTGACATTTACTTGAAATTGGTCTATACTAGCATGTTTTGTGATAGAGGTTATACCTATGCTCTATGTTTGACCCATTGGTACATGCTTGATGCTTATGTTATCTACACATGCTAGTTACATTGTTTGGACTTCAATACTACTGCAGCTTCGTTTGTGCTTGACTTTGGATATTTTGAAGCTTATTTTAGTCTTGCTTTGGCTCATCAGAGATTGATTGGGATTGTGTTCATGACATTGGATGCTATCATTGGATACTTGACCGCTCATATGCTCTGGATGTCTTACTGATGTGTGATCTTGGATATTCCGACATTGGTGCTCTTACATGCTTTGTTTGAGCTTATTTTCTTAACATTACGACTTTTGTGCCAATGGGAGTGTCTTTGTATACTTATCAGGCATTGAGCGGTGTGGGTTATGCATATTGAGCTTTTGGGTCTTTGAGACTGGTATCTCCTTGTGGATGATGTATGGTTGATATGCCTTGGTCCGTTAGATGTACTTGGGCTGATTCAGCTTGAGCATACACTTACTTGTGTCAGGCCTTGGCAATGGTATGTACATTTTGCCCTGTTGATTGGGGGGTGTACCGACTTTACTAGCGGACTTTCTCTAACATGTTTGGATGTTGGCTCATGTCAATTTGATTATTATATGCTTGCTAGTTTTGGAGTCATTGACTTTGAATATTGGGTTTTGCCTATTGTCAGCTCTCATTGTACATTGTTGTCATAAATTATAGCAAGAATATATCTCTGGATTGTCATGTATTTTTCATGATGAATCATCCTATTTGATGTACTTTTGATGGTACTTGGTGGGCAGCATCATTAAATATTGTTTTAGCTTGCAGTGGTACATATTCTTCCACTAACAATGCTTTTATCAACATCACTAAGCTTTATGGTATGAATTATGCCTATTGGAAGAGCCAAGTTTGGTAGGTATTTGTGAAAAAATCGTTGATAAAGCCATGAAGGTTGAGTGGGGAGCAGCCAAAAACTATGACTAATGATGAATGGATGGAGCTTGATGGGTTATGCAAGTCTACCCTCATCTCGTGTCTCACTAAACAGGTGCATTACAATGTGGTTGAGGAAGCACATAGTGCTTGGCAACTTTGGAATAAGATCAAGAATCTCTATGATGAGCAAAGTCTTGCAAGTCAAATGTATTGACTGGAAAAACTTATGGATCTCTGCATGAGCTCATCTGAGCTAGTTTCATGCTATTCTTAAGAACTTGGTTTTGCAGGGCCCTGATTTCAAAGAGGATGTCACTCCGTTGTTCTTGCTTGGAACTCTTAGTGAGTCTTGGGATGTATTCTGCACTGCCTTATGTGCTTCTGCCACTACTCTGAAGCTATCTAATGTTGAGAGCTCTCTTCTATAGGAAGAGATAAACCGTAAGAATTTGGATGCCTCTAATGTGTCTCATGCTTTGATAGTTAGAGACTGACATGATGGAAATGCAAAGAATGACCATGGTAATGGCCATGGACAGGATTTGTAGAAATCTTTTTCCAAGTCGCATAGTAATTCTTGTGGGAGAAATGCAAATCTCACTTGCCATCATTGTGGGAAGAAAGGCCACAATGTCATGAATTGTGCAATGGAAGGTGCGAAGACAAGGGGAAAGAGAAAGTGCTAGAAAAATCTTCTGATCGCAGCATAGTACGTGCTAAGTCGAGTGTTAAAATTGAAGAGATCAATGTTATGCAGCCCGAGGATAGTAATGGGGATTATATCCTTGCAGAACTTCATCTAGTGCTTCGCAGATGACATAGATACACTCTATGTATGGACAGTGTTGGCTCTTGGGCATAGATGCATCCTTTCATGTGACACCTTGTTGAGAGTGATTCCATTCATACCATTCTATTTTGGGTTCTGTGCACTTGGGTGATGAGAGGTCTCTTGAGATTGTTGGCATTGGTGATGTTAATAGCTATAGTTTCCTTTTGGCAATAGTTTTGTTATGCACAATGTATGCCATGTACCTACATTGACACATAGTCTCATGTCCGCTAGACAGCTTGATGATGCAGGATATCATGTATCTTTTGGAGACCCTTCATGGAATATTACTTGTGGTAGACTTGTGCTTGAGAGAGGTGCCAAGGATGACAGTCTCTACCGCTTAGTTGTTTTTGGATCTACAGTTGATCATGCTTTGTCTATGGGTGCTTTACCTCATGTATCTCTTTGGCATGCCCGTTTGGGGCATAGTCCGTTAAGGGAATGAAAATGCTTTCTGGTTTGCACTACTTACCACCCCTTGACTATTTCTCATTTTGATTCTTGTGATCATTGTCTTTATGGCAGGTAGACTAGGCCTACACATAAGAAGTCTGGTATGTCACGCATGACTAAGCCCTTGGCCTTGGTTCATTCTAATGTTTGTGGGCCCATGTCCTATCAGTCTATGGGTGGTGCAAAGTATTTTGTTACTTTCATAGATGATTTTTCACGTAATGTATGGGCTTATCCCATAAAGCAGAAGTCCAATGTCTTGGCAGTTTTTCAGAGATGGCTTGTTTTGGCAAAAAACCAATCTACGTATAGGCTGAAATGCCTTAGGACAAATAATGGGGGTGAATATATATCATGTGTTTTTGAGAATTTTTGTCATGAAAGGGGTATTAAGCATCAGTTGACCACCACTTACACCCCTCCTAGAATGGTATGGTTGAGCATATGAATAGGACCATCTAGGAAAGGGTTCGCAGTATGCTTAGCCATGCAGGCCTACCCCAACACTTTTGGACTGAGGTAGTTACGTGCATATAATTAATAGATCACCATGTATAGTAGCATTGATTTTTAGGTTGCTGAGGAGGTATGGATAGGAAAGCCTCCCTTTTATACGCATTTATGTATCTTTGGATGTGAGGCATTCTACCATGTTCCCAAGGACAAGCGTAACAAGTTGGATCCTAAGAGTGTTGAATGCATATTCCTTGGTTATGGAGATGCAGGAGAGATGGGTTACCGTCTATGGGATCTGTAGGAAAGTCATCCACAACCATGATGTAGTCTTCCATGAAGACCAGATGCATATGCAACCTGAGAGAGTCGTGGAGATATGTAGGGTTATTTTTTAGGAGGAGCCACGTGCTCCCATACAGCCAGCGCTGGACAGCCTGAGCAGCAAACAGATGCTCATGGACAGGGTATTGGATAGGATATTTGGCTATATAGTTTGAGATAGACTCATTGCATAAGAATATGACTTGGGATTTTGTTTGCTTGCTTGCTAGCAAGAAGGCTCTACCATGCAAGTGGGTGTACAAGTTGAAAAGTATCCCTAGACAACCTAAGCCAGTGTACAAGGCTAGATTGGTAGCAAAGGGTTTTAAGCAGGAACATGTTAATGACTTTGATGAGGTCTTCTCTCTTGTGGTTAGGATTACCACCCTGTAGTTAGTCGTGACTTTGGTTGCACAACTTGACTTGGGCTTGTACCAGATGGATGTCAAGACAGCTTTCTTACATGGGGACTTGCATGATGAGATTTACATGGAGCAACCTAAGGGCTTTGCAGAGCCTGGTAGGGAGCACCTAGTGTACAAGTTGAAGAAAAGTCTTTATGTCTTGAAGCAAGCACCTAGGGAATGGTATCATAAGTTTGGTACCTTTATGCAGTCAACAGGGCTATAGCCGTAGTGCTATGGATCCGTGCTTGTACACAAAGAAAGCACGTGATGGTTCTTTGTTTATTTTTGGTACTCCATGTGGATGACATGCTATTAGTAGGGAAAGCTCATGATGAGCTAGATGCTCTTAAGGCTTAGCTCAAGAAGAGCTTTGAGATGAAGAATCTGGGATAGGCCTCTCACATACTTGGTATGTGGAATTAGATACAATAGGCATCAGGGACTCTACTTGTCAGAGAGGGAGTACATTCATAAAGTCCTTGACTGCTTCCGCATGTAGGATATAAAGCCCATTGGCCTTCCATTGCCTTCTCATGTGAAGGTATCACATACTAATTGTCTGCATTGTCCACAGATAGATGAGCTGAGAGATAAAATGGCCAAGATTCTCTATGCATCCATAGTGGGCAGTCATATGTATGCCATGATAGCCACTCATCCAGATATTGCCTTTGCAGTTGGCATTTTGGCACGCTATATGGCTACACCTGGCAAGAAGCATTGGGATGGCGTAAAGGGTATCATGAGGTACCTAAAGGGCACTGTCAAGATTGTGGGAGAGAAGGAAGGAGTCTCACTTGTAGCTTTCTTACTTGCACAATGGGGGAATACACACAAAGGTGGAGGCTGAAAACAGTTTTCTTCTTCTTAGTTGTGTAAGCCAAAAAGAACTCAAGTACATAGAAATAGAAGAACCCTATATATGGGTCTCAAACCAAACTCAACTAACTAAGGTGGCATACTAACTGAGCCACGAACTAGAGTAGATAAGAATAGCTGTCATCTAGCTATTATTCATAGGCGGTGTACCAACCGCATCTGCAACTAACAAGTCGGTGACATAAATACACAACGGTCACCCTGGCATATCACGAGTGGAGCTCGATATCTCAATACTCCCCCTCGAGCTTAATCCCAATTCCTGCACACCAAGCAGGTCTCTGAACTTGCGTAGCTTCTCTGCGCCCAATGCCTTCGTGAGTATGTCAGCTACCTGATCCTCTGTGCTGACATAAACTAGATCAATAAGACCTAGTAAAACCCTCTCCCGCACATAGTGATAATGCACCTCAATGTGCTTTGTTCTAGCATGATAGACTGGGTTATTTTCCAGGTGTATACTGCTCATGTTGTCACAATAAATGACAACTGGCCCATCTGTAAGTTGATGCATATCATAAAGTAGCTTATGCAACCAAGCTACCTCACATGCAGCCATTGCTGCACCTCTGTACTCAACCTCTATGCTCGACAAGGAAATTGTAGGTTGTTTCTTGCTGCTCCAAGTGACTGCAGCACTCCTAAAAGAGAATACATATCCACTGGTAGATTGTCTATCAGAAATACTACCAGCCCAATCAGCATCAGTGTATCCATGCAACTGTATCTAAACCTAGTCTCATAAAGTAGTCCATACTGCAATGTGGACTTCACATACCTGAGTATGCGTCTAGTCGCATCCAAATGTGATTTCCTTGGAGCCTGCATAAACTGACTTACCAATCCAACAGCATAGCTCAAATCTAACCTGGTAATAGTCATATAAATCAAACTTCCTACTATGCATCTGTACATAATAGGGTCTTCCAGAAGCTCACCTGCATCTGCGCTCAGCTTTACATTCTGCTCCAAAGGAACTGAAATAGGCTTACAGCCTGTCATCCCATATTTGGACAACATGTCCAATCCATATTGCCTCTACAAGAGCCATATTCCATTTGGTGATCTAATCACCTCAATGCCCAAGAAATAACACAGCTCTCCCAAATCCTTCATCTCAAACTTCTGCTTCAATAGCATTTTCACATTAAGGATATCTTCATCACTGTCACCTGTGATAATCAAATCATCAACATAAATGACAAGCAGCATATTTTCTATTTTTCTCACATAAAGTGAGAAATATGCCTTGGAAATCTGAAAGCCAATAGTGACAAGATACTGTCCTATCTTGTTAGACCATGCTCTAGGTGCTTGCTTCAAGCCATACAAGGCTTTCTTCAACCTGCAAACAAACTCAGGATGAACAGCATGCACATAACCTGGTGGCTGCTCCATATAGGCCTCTTCTTGCAAATCACCATGCAAGAAGGCATTCTTTACATCCATTCGATGTAAAGACCATTCCTTTGATGCAGCCATAGGAATGACTGCTCTTACAATTGCCATCCTTGCAACCGGACTGAATGTTTTTTCATAATCAATGCCATATGTTTGTGCATACCCCTTGACTACTAATCTTGCCTTATATCTGTTCACAGAACCATCTACATTGTGTTTCACATTATAAACCCACTTACAGCCAATTGCATTCTTACCTTTAGGCAAAGGTACCAATTCCCATGTAGCATTTGCTTCCAAGGCATCCATTTCTTCATCCATGGCTTTCTCCCATTTTTCTTTTCCCATGGCTTGCTCAAAAGAAGTGGGTTATGGTTCCTATATCACTTTGACCATATATGCATAATGAATGGCTGTAAATCCATCATATTTCAGCCTATCCATAGGATACCTAACTCTGGTAGACCTGCGCAAAGTAGGTTCACTCCCAAGTGCTCTCAAAACATCCCTGGTCTTCCTTACTCCAGGTGTTGGGGGTAAAGGCGCCTCCGCCGTGCTGCCCCGTGTATTACTACACTGACAGTATCCACCACTGCACACTATAGGTGGCGGGCGCCCGTCACGTCACTTTATTCTTTATTCTTTTAGTGACAGTTTTAATAAAGGAAGGCCCGGTCACACATTGTGACTGTTGGAGTTCCCATTTCTTGTCTCTCTCTTTCTTGCTCTTACTCTCTCGTCATAGCTCGCGTGCAAGCTTCGATCCTTCTCACCTTTCAACTGGTATCAGAGCTTGGCATTCTCTTGCTCGAGCTCGACTCGGTGCTTCCCGACCTTCGCATTGACTCACTTCACGCATTGGATCTCCATCCTAGCAGCCATATCCGATCTCCCCGAGCTCCCGTCACTCCCCAGCTTCCCGAGCACCTTCCCAGCCTATTGAGGCACCTTCAAGGCATTGATACTGAGGTATTTGATCATTCTTTTCAGGGTTTTATTTCAGTCTACAAGTTGCAAACAACAAGGGCAGCCATGGCTTCAAACCCTTGAAGCTTATTCCCTTCATATTGTGCCTTACACCTATCAAGGCTCAAAGAGGCTTGTCATAGGCCTTTGATAGGCCCTTCTTGAGCCCCCCTTTTCAGCCCATGTGGAGCATCAGCAAGTTCAGCACCAATAGGGCAAATTGCATCATTTTTTTCCAGGCTGTGAGCACTCATCTACTTCAGCTCCACACTTGGCCATTGCTTCTTGCTCTCTACTTTGATCAAGAGGGCTATAGACTTCATGTTTGATGTCATTCAAGCTTTGGGCATTGGTCTTGATCATTCGGGGCTGATCTCTTCAAATTTGGGACTGTCATAAACTGTCATAACAGGCTGAAAACAGGGCAGCACCATTGGCATTAGCATTTGTTGCTTATACTCCATTCCAGTTGTGCTATTTGATGCCCGTATGCGGTCTACATGATGCCTACTGCCTTGGGATGTATGCATTTGGTTTGACCATGATTTTGGCTTGAATTCGGGGCTGAAATCTACTATTTAGAATAGTAAATACATGCTGGAATAACAGTGGGCTGAAGGTACTTTACAGGCTTTGGCACTTACCTACCGATACCGGATGTATGCTTTGAGCTTTGGCATGATGTCTCTGACATTTGGGGACGGCTTGGAGCATATGTATGAGATTATGGGATGCTTTTGAGCTTTGCATTAGCTCCATCTTCACTGGCATTTGGACCAACTTGGCATGCTCGTGGACCGCCTATGCCTCATGTCTCTACTTGACAGTTGGGCTTTTGCATTACATGCTTTGGTTCGTGACATATGCTATTTGGTTCGTGTATGCCATACCGACATTTGGAGCTTGGATTTGGATGTATTTGAGCATTCACGGCTTACTTGATCAGTGATCTTGGTTGCTATTTGGATATCATTGAGTTGACCGAGAGCTTATTTGGGCTTATGTATTGCTTCATGGTTAATACGATCGATGCTTCATGTATGTCATGCTCTCTTGGATGCGCTTAATGCGTTGACAGGGTCACTTATCACTGGTGCTTTCTCTTGGGTTGTTTGAGCTTCTGAGCTTGCTTTGTATGCCTTTTGTGCCAGTGGGAGCATTTTATATGCTTGCTTGACCTTTGACAGTTGCATGCTATTGGAGCACTTACATGTATTTGGAGCAGTTTATGTCTTGAGCAGCTACATAGGCATTGAGACTTTGGGATCATACTCCGATCTTTATGGATATGCATTGATGTACTCTTGGTTCACAGGATGCTTATGAGCTGAGTCTCATATTTGGATCTTTCTCTTTGATCAGACACCTATTTGTGTCAGGTTTTGGCAGTTACAAGAACGCTTTGCCTAGAGTGTCTGGAGGTGTGCCTTTCACTGGCAGATGTTATTTTGACATGCTTCGGTTTGAGCTCATGTTCTTTTCACTGTCATTGGCCTTGCTTATGTCCGTTTCATGCCGGCTTTGGACCTAGCATTGTTTGCTTGACATTGGATCCTATTTTGGGACAGTTTGCTCTCTAGACTGCATACCTGCAATTTATTACAGCAAGCAGTTATTGGTGGACTGAGGTGTACTTTTCATGCTGAAATATCCTGATTTGGTGTATCGCACCTAGTACTAAGTGGGCAGCAACTTTTGGCACACTTTGCTCGCCCTTTGGACCCCGTTTTGGTCATTTTTGGGCAGTTTCTGTAGTAAAACAGCAAGCAGTTTTGGACTGTTTGGGCATTTCCAGCCTGCATAATGGCGTCATCTTCACATGATAGTGCCATCTTTAACATTACAAAGTTGGATGGTACCAACTACTCTTACTGGAAGAGTCAAATATGGCAGGTTTTGGTGCAGAAATCTCAGATTAAGCCACTTCAGTTGAGTGGGGAGCAGCCTGAAACTATGGACAATGACGACTGGCTTGAACTTGATGAGCTATGCAAGTCCATGATTGTATTGTCTCTCACTGAACAGGTACATTATAATGTATTTGAGGAAGCACAGAGTGCATGGGATCTATGGAAGATCAAGAATCTTTATGATAAGAAAAGTCCGGCAAGTCAGATGTACTGGTTGAAGCAGCTTATGGATCTGCGCATGAAGGATAATGCGACTATGTCTGCTCACTTGAGCCAGTTCCATGCTATACTAAAGAACTTGACTTCGCAGGATATCACCTTTGGAGAGGAAGTAACTCCTCTTTTCTTGCTTGGGACTCTGAATGAGTCATGGGATGTATTCCGCACTGCTCTTTGTGCCTCTAGTGCTACTCTAAAATTGGCAGATGTTGAGAGTGCTCTTCTTCAGGAAGAGGTGAATCGCAAAAACTTGGATGCCTCTCGTGGTAGTCATGCTTTTGACAGTTAGAGGCAGGAATGACAGGTATGACCGTGGTAATGGCCGAGGCCGTGACTCGAAGAAGGGTCGGTCTAAATCTCGTGGCAAGTCGCGTAGTAAGTCGCGTGGGCGCAATGCAAATGTCACTTGTCATCATCGTGGGAAAAAGGGCCATATTAGACCACAGTGTCATGAGTTGCGCAATGAGAAGTGCAAGGATAAGGGGAAAGATAAAGTGTAGGAGAAGTCCTCTGATCGTAGCATAGTACCTGCGAAGTCCAGTGTCAAGATTGAGGAAATTAATGTCACGCAGACTGAGGAGTCCGATGGTGGTGATGAGTTAATACTTGCAGCTAGTTCTTCTGATGCTTCACACTTGACTAAGACATCTAGTATGTATGCACAGTGATGGTTATTGGATTCAGGAGCATCCTTCCATGTGACGCCTTACCGTGAGTGGTTCCACTCTTACCGCACTATATCTGGTTCAGTCAGACTTGGAGACGACCGGTCTCTTGACATTGTGGGCATGGGTGATATTCAGTTGCAGTTTTCCACTGGCAATTCATTTTTTCTTAGGGATGTACGTCATGTACCTACGCTTACGCGAGTCTTATGTCTGTAGGACAGCTGGATGATGTAGGATTTCATGTATGTTTTGGGGATTCTGCCTGGAAGATTACTCGTGGCAGACTTGTGCTTGCTAGAGGCGCCAAGGCTGGCAGCCTCTATCCTCTTGTTGTATCTGGGTCTTCTGTAGACCATGTTTTGGCAGTAAGCTCTATCCCACATGTATCACTTTGGCATGCCTGTTTGGGGCATATGTCTTTGAAGGGAATGAAAATGTTATCTGGTTTGCAGTATCTTCTGCTTTTGGATTATGCACGTTTTGACTCATGTGATCATTGTCTTTATGGTAAGTAGAATAGGTCTACGCATAAGAAATCGGGTAGGCCACGCATGAGTGAGCCCTTGGCATTGGTGCATTCCGATGTTTGTGGGCCTATGCCTTGCATGTCTATGGGTGGCGCGAAGTACTTTGTTACCTTCATTGATGATTTTTCTAGGAAAGTGTGGGCTTATCCCATAAAGCAAAATTCTGATGTCTTGGCAGTCTTTCAGCGTTGGCTTGCTCTTGTTGAGAACCAGACTGGGTATAGGCTAAAATGCCTTAGGACTGACAATGGGGGAGAATATGTCTCACATGCTTTTGAGCAGTTTTGTGATGACAGGGGTATTAAGCATCAGTTGACCGCCCCTTACACCCCACCCCAAAATGGTTTGGCTGAGTGCATGAATAGGACTATTCAGGAGCGTGTGCGCTCTATGCTTAGCCATGCAGGCCTACCCCAGAGTTTTTGGGCTGAGGCAGTTAGTACGGCAGTGCATGTCATAAACTGATCGCCTTCTAGTGGATTGGATTTCCAGGTTGCAGAGGAAGTTTGGGCTGGTAAACCACCCTCTTATGCGCATCTCTGTGTCTTTGGATGTAAGGCATTCTGCCATGTGCCCAAGGACAAGAGGAGTAAATTGGATCCAAAGAGCATTAAATGCATATTCCTTGGCTATGGTGAGTCAGGAGAGATGGGCTATCGCCTATGGGATCCGCAGGCGTGGAAAATAGTACGCAGCCATGATGTCGTCTTCCATGAAGACAAGATGCACAGGCAGCCTGAGAAGGTGGTTGAGATCCGCAGAGTGATCTTTCAGGAGGAGCCTAGAGCTCCAGCACAGCGAGTAGTACAGCCTGCAATAGTTCCTCCACAGGGCTAGGGTGTTGGACAGGCAGTTAGACAGGCAGCAGAGCCTGGGGTGAGACGGTCTGCTAGAGACAGACGTCCACCTGACAGATTTCAGCCCTCTATGCATTATGTTTTGGTTACAAATGCAGGAGAGCCTTTCACTTCTAATGAGGCTATGCACAGGGGTGACAGTCACTCCTGGGAGAGGGCTATGCAGTCTGAGATAGACTCCCTGCATAAGAATGAGACTTGGGATTTGGTTGCCTTGCCTAAGGGCAAGAAGGCTTTGCCATGCAAGTGGGTGTACAAGCTGAAAAGTACCCCTGGACACCCCAAGCCGGCGTACAAGGCTAGATTGGTAGCAAAGGGTTTTAAGCAGGAACATGGTGTGGACTTTGATGAGGTCTTCTCTCCTGTGGTTAAGATGACCACCCTGCGCTTAGTCTTGGCTTTGGTTGCACAGCTTGACTTAGATCTATATTAGATGGATGTCAAGACGGCTTTTCTACATGGGGACTTGCATGATGAGATCTATATGGATCAGCCTAAGGGCTTTGCAGAACCTGGCAGGGAGCACCTAGTGTGCAAGTTGAAGAAGAGCTTGTATGGCTTGAAGCAGGCACCTAGGGAATGGTATCATAAGTTTGATGCCTTTATGCAGTCACAGGGCTGCAGCAGGAGTGCTATGGATCCGTGTCTTTACACGAAGAAAGCCTGTGATGGCAGTTTGCTTATCTTGGTACTCTATGTTGATGATATGCTGATAGCAGGGAAAGCTCATGATGAGCTAGATCCTCTTAAATCTTAGCTGAAGAAGAGCTTTGAGATGAAGGATTTGGGACAGGCCTCACATATAATTGGGATGCGCATTAAGTGCGATAGGCATCAGGGGCTTTTGTATCTCTCACAGTAGGAGTACATTCATAAAGTCCTTGAGCGCTTCCGCATGCAGGACGTAAAGCTTATTGGCTGTCCATTACCTTCTTATGTGAAGGTATCACAAGCCGATTGTCCGCAGACAAATGAGCAGAGGGCCGAGATGGCCAAGATCCCTTATGCTTCAGTCGTGGGTAGTTTGATGTATGCCATGATAGCCACTCGTCCAGATATTGCGCATGCAGTTGGTGTTGTGGCACGCTATATGGATACACCTAGTAGCAGACATTGGGATGTCGTGAAGGGTATCATGAGGTACCTGAAGGGCACAACAAATATGTGTATTTGGTATGGCAGCCAAGATACAGGGGTCGTGGGGTACACTGACTCCGATTATGCAGGACATGTAGATAGTAGGAAGTCCACTTCTGGCTATGTATTCACCTATGCTGGAGGGGCTGTCTCTTGGATGTCCAGGGTTCAGAAGTGTACGGCTTTGTCTACCACTGAAGCCGAGTATGTTGCAGCCACTGAGGCTTGCAAGGAGGCCATATGGTTAGGCCGTCTAGTTGCTGACCTTGGGATTGATGCTACACCTACACTGCATTCGGATTCTATGAGTGCCATTCAGTTGGCTAAGAATCCGGTCTTCCATGCGAAGACGAAACACATTGAGGTGAGGTATCACTTCATACGTGGTGTCGTGGAGGACAGGTCTGTTGACCTTGTCAAGATCTCCACTGACGAGAATCTTGCAGATCTACCCAGAAGAGCCTCACTACTAAGCGCTTTGCCTTCCTCAGGAGGTTGATGGGCGTTGGATGAGATGTCGCCTTTCCTCATCCCTTGTACCTATGTACATTTGTACTGTCTTTTCTTTTTCTTTTCTCTCTCACTAGGGCAGATTCGCCTTTAAGTGGGAGGTTGTTGGGGGTAAAGGCGCCTCCGCCGTGCCGCCCCGTGTATTACTACACTGACAATACCCGCCACTGCACACTGCAGGTGGCAGGCGCCCGTCACGTCACTTTATTCTTTATTCTTTTAGTGACAGTTTGAATAAAGGAAGGCCCGGTCACACATTGTGACTGTTGGAGTTCCCATTTCTTGTCTCTCTCTTTCTTGCTCTTGCTCTCCCGCCATAGCTCGCGTGCAAGCTTCGATCCTTCTCACCTTTCACCAGGTGTAACAATAGAAGGAATACCCAACTCATCATCAATGGTCTGTTCTGAGCCACTGGATTCACCATCCACATAAGAGTGACCTGCATTCACATCAAATATGGGCCGATCTACCTTCTCTTTTTCTTTTTGTGTTACCTGCATACCACTATCTGCATTGTTTTGAGAAGATTCTCCTGATCTCAATCTACCTGTCCATGGCGAAGAATGTGAACCACTACTTGAGGACGCTCCACGTCCACTAATATCTTGTGACTACGGCTATGAATTCTGTGCAGCATTACCATTTTGTGCATCTACATTATCAATCACATTTACTGGTTTATACCAGCTACTCATCTCATCAAAAACATCTCTGCTCACTATAAACTTACGAGTAGAAGGGTTATAGCATCTATACCCTTTTTGCTGCAGAGAATAACCAATAAAGATGCACTTTTCAGCTTTTGGATTCAACTTGGATCTCAACTCATCTGGCACATGAACATAGTCAATGCAACCAAAAATTTTCAAATGAGAAATATCTGGTTTCCTACCAGTATACCTCTCCTCTGGAGTCATGCCATGTATTGCTGCAGTGGGAGTCCTGTTCATTATGTAGACTGCTATAGCAACTGCCTCAGCCCAGTAAAAGTCTGGCAGGTCTTTTTCATTGAGTATGGCACGAGATACCTCTCCAATATGCCTGTTTTTTCTTTCTGCAATTCCATTTTGCTGTGGGGTATGACTGCATGAATATTGTTGCTTTATACCATGCTCCTGCAAGAACCTTGCAAACTCATTTGAGAGGTACTCTCCCCCTCCATCTGACCTTAGGCATTTTATTTGCAGGCCTGTTTCTTTTTCAACCACAGCTTTAAGAGTTTTGAAATGCCCAAAAACTTCACTTTTCTTTTTCATAAAATACACCCAAAATTTTCTGCTATAGTCATCAATAAAAGTGATAAAATAATGATAGCCTCCAAGAGATGCAGCTTTTGTAGTCCACACATCAGAGTGGATTAATTCCAATGGCTTCTTACTCTCTTGAACATGTCTAGGAAATGGTTTCCTTGCCTGTTTTCCAAACTGACAAGCTTCACATATCTTATGCATTTCTGCAACCTTGAATTTTGGCAAACTTGCAACAATATTTTGGACCTACATTGATTTAAGTCGCTTTACATTAACATGACCAATGCGTTTATGCCAGATATTAATATCTGCAACTACACCGGTCCCATGTGCAAACATTGCTGCACTCAATTCAGGCATGTCTGCATCCAATGTAAACATTCTGCCCTTCTTCTTTCCTTTTGCTATCAAGCGACCTTTATTTTTCATATCCTCAACAAAGCATCCATGGGAATTAAATCTGACTTGCAAGCCCTGCTCAACCATTTGACCAACAAAAACCAGGTTCTTGGTGATATTCGGAACATGAAATACATCCGACACGTATTTCTTTTTCCCATCCTGCATAGACAAAGGAATATTTCCAATCTGCACAATAGGATGTGCAGTATCATCACCAGTCTCCACAAATCTTGGTTTTTCCATTTTCCTTGCATCCTGCATCCATTCTGCATTACATGTCATGTGGTTTGATGCACCTGAGTCAACATACCATACATCGTTACTTTCTTCTGCACTTGTCACAGAATTGGTCATGTGCTGCACCATAAACAAATGCTCATTTCTATCATCACCCTGTCTACTAGAAGATGCATAATTCCCTTGTTTTAGTTTTCCATTCATGATGTCATTCTGCTTTTTATAGCAGTCTTTAGCCATATGACCCATTTTACCATAGTAGTAGCATTCAACATTGTTGTTTGCATATTGCCCTCTTTGCCATCCACCACGACCTCTTTGGCTCCCCCTGCCTCTAGAATTACCACGTCCTCCTCCATAGGACTGGTTTTCTTGAGTTTGCTGCATATTCTGATTTCTACCACGGCCTCCAGATCGGCCTCCTCTACCTCTGCCTCTACCTCTTCCAACATTTGAGTAGAAGACAGCTTCTTTTGAAGTTCCTCCTGAAGAAGATGCACCACCATTTCTCTGCTAGAAAAGCAATCAACTCCTCAAAATCAGGAAATCTTTCACGGACGGAAATGGATGTTCGAAACTGTGCATAATCCTTTCCTAGACTATTCAAGGTCACAAAAACTAAATCATCATCTTCCACTGGTGACCCAATGGAAGCAAGTGCATCTGCAATCTTCTTCACCTTCATGTGGTAGTCATTGATGCTCATATTTTCTCTTTGCACATTATGCAACTCTTGCTTGAGCTGCATTTTCCTAGCTTACGTATTTGTGCTATACATTTTTGACAAAGTATCCCATGCCTCCTTTGGCATACTTGCATCCTAAATCTGCACAATCATAGAGTCTGAAATACTGATAGACAGCTAGTACATAACTTTCCTGGCTCTCTCATGCCATGCTTTAAATGCCTGCATTTGCTGTTGATTGGGAACATCAGGAAGAACTAGTTCTTCTTCATTTCCTGCAACAAATTCCCAATATCCTTTTCCCATAACGAAATTCGTCATTCTAAACTTCCATGCTTGGAAGTTATTCTTGTCAAGCTTTTCAATGACAATCTGTGAAAGAGAATCAGATGCCATTACAGAACATTGCAAAAAATTCTGTCACTGCAAAGAACACAACTTCAGCCTCACAACGGCTAATCTGCAAAACTGACGAAAGTGGTATTTGACCACACAGTCACTTCCTAGTGACTATTTTGCATCAACACGCAACATGGATGATTCTGTAACTCCCAATGTCTCTGCAAACAGGTATACGATGCAATTTCTATAGTAACTTTTCACCGACCTGTAGAACAGTGGTCGCACAGCATAAAATAGGGCCTTTTCCTGAGTGCGTGCAGAAAACTTTCGCCTCCAAAACAGGCCCCGAAATGGCCTCAAATCAAAAAAATAGGGTCACCGCGAAGGGCATCTCAACCTGAGACAATGCACTCTTGCTTCACCGCAAAGGGCGTCTCAACCTGAGACAATGCACTCTTGCAATTTCCGGCTGTGCTACCTGCAGAGATCTGCTCCCAAAATAGAAAATGAAAGCAACACTGCTCCTCTTACCAGAACACCGCGAACTTGGTTTGCTTTCTTGAGCTCCTTACCACGAACAAGGCTCTAATACCATGTCAAGATTGTGGGAGAGAAGGAAGGAGTCTCACTTGTAGCTTTCTTGCTTGCACAATGGGGGAATAGACACAAAGGTGGAGGCTAAAAATAGTTTTCCTCTTCTTAGTTGTGTAAGCCAAAAATAACTCTAGTACATAGAAATAGAAGAACCCTATATATGGGTCTCAAACCAAACTCAACTAACTAAGGTGGCATACTAACTGAGCCACGAACTAGAGTAGATAAGGATAGCTGTCATCTAGCTATTATTCATAGGCGGTGTACCAACCGCATCTGCAAACTGACAAGTCGGTAACATAAATACACAACGGTCACCCTGGGATATCACGAGTGGAGCTCGATATCTCAACAGGCACGCAGATATGTGCATATGCTATGGTAGCCAGGATATAGGACTTGTGGGATATGTTGACTCTAATTATGCAGGACATGCAGACAGTAGGAAGTCCACTTATGGCTATGTGTTCACTTATTCACTTATGCTAGAGATGCTATTTCATGGATGTCGAGGGTGCAAAAATGCATGGCCCTTTCTACTACAAAGACCGAGTATGTTGCAGCCCCACTAAGGCTTGCAAGGAGGCCACTTGGTTAGGTTGCTTGGTTCTTGACCTTGATATTGATGCTATCCCTATCCTACATTCAGATTCTATGAGTGATATTCAGGTAGCCAAGAATCCGCGATCTTCCATGTGAAGACGAAACACATTGAAGTAAGGTATCACTTCATGCGTGGTGTCATTGAGGACAAGTCTATTGACCTTGTCAAGATCTCGAGTGACCAGAATCGTGTAGATCTGCTCACCAAAAGCCTCTCTACGGAGCGCTTTTCCTTCCTTAGGAGATTGATGGGCATGGGATGAGATGATGTATTTCCTCATTCGTTGTACATGTGTACATGTTGTACTATCTTTTTTTTTTCTTTTTCATTCCTCACTGGGGCATATTCACCTTTAAGTGGGAGGCTGTTGGGGGTAAAGGTGACTCCACCTAGCTGCCTGTGTATTACTATATTAACAGTACCCGTACCGACACTCTGCAGGCGCCAGATGCCCATCACAGTCACTTTATTCTTTATTCTTTTAGTGACAGATGAATAAAGGGAAGGCTGGTCACACATTGTGACTATTGGAGTTCCCACATTCTGACTCTCTCTCTCTCTCTCTCTCTCTCTCTCTCTCTCTCTCTCTCTCTCTCTCTTGTTCTTGATCCCCCGCCATAGCTCTCTCGTACAAGCTTTGAAATATTCTCACCTTTCATAATTTTTATCTTTAGATATATTTACAATTTTCTCTTCTTTGATATTTTTGCAAGCTTCTCTAACTACCTCACACAAGCAGGGACTCCTAGGATAGCTACATGGCAATCATGAAGAACAGGGTCACAAGGACTACCTTCTATCATAGGTCTTTATCGCCTAACAATGTCCTAACATGAGGTAGACAGCTACTCAAATCTCCCCCAGATATACCTAACCAAACCCTAGGACTTTATGCTGTGATTTTCAGTCCCCACAAACGAAAAGAAAGTAACACCCACATACACATATAACACTTTTAGCTTAAGGGGAAAACTTGGAAAGGAAATGATACCACCTAGAACCTTAAGTTCTATTAGCAGTAAATATGTTATTCCAATTTACTTAATTGTTCTTTTGCTTCCAAGCAAATATTTAATCCTCGTATCTTGGTTACTTTACCCAAGAAATGTACTATATCATGACGATTATTTCTCCTCTTGCAAGATAAACTTGCGTAGGAATCTGCCAATCTCATTTCGAGGAATTTGGCCATTCCCTTGTGGTCAATCCACAAGGTCATGCAACTCTGCAACTTGTTGCACAAGGGTCGCATCTAATCCATGGGACTATTTTACCCATCGAATGTCATCTTCTAATTAAGAAATCATGATTAATAGGAAATAGGGTTAGGGTGTCCTCATATCCAATCCATTTCTGATTATGCTAGCCAACCTTGTCGGTCCTAGGGTTCCAATTCAAATCGAGTTTCATCCTTTTAGTGAGCGACCCTTAGGGTAACAAACCCTAGATCGTTTCTCGCAAGTACGTCTTATTTTCGCTACATTTCGTGAATGTGGGCAGATCTTTAGGGTATGAGAGTTTTAACTTGGCAATAAGAACAACTAGGTTACGTCCTCAACGTTCTAAATCCTAGTTAGCACTTGGGATATGTTGCTTTGATTTAACCATTTCTAAGCGAGTCCCTCGGGGTTTAGGTGTTTAGGGTAAACGAATTTACTTGTCTACTCTTGAAGATATTTCCGATACCATTCTCATAATCACATGATTCATTGCCTACAAATGACTAGATTTACCAACCCTAACTTTCTTGGTTAAGATCAAAGCGTAGGTCAAGTTACGGCATAATTTTTCATTGACCCCTCTAGAACATGCATTTCATGATTTATGCTGCTAGGCTTTTGGGGTTTATATTAAAATGGACCATGCAGACTTTTCCTAATTTTATTTCTGAATGAATTATTCATAGACTAAATGAGCATTACACCAACTTTTGTAACTACTTACGTAATTGATTGAGATTTATGCCAAAAAACCTAGAGCTAACTTATTCCAATTTACAATCCATGCCACACGCAAATTTCTAGAATTATTTCTAGGCTCTTCTATTTTCTACGAGATTAATGACTTTTCCTAATGAATCATTCAATGAAGATTTGTCTAAAAATGCAACATGGGATTAATCTTTCCATGCTTAATCAAAGGTGCACTTTAACAATTTTTGACCTTATAAGGATAGGCAATAGGTGTTCTAGGCCGTCACTTTGATAAGCACGCAAGGGAAACTACTAATAAGGTCGTGAGATGCATAGATAATTTACGTTATTTTGTTCATCATGTTGGAAATACCAATGACCACTTCATGTCATGAGCTAATTATTTCAATAGTCAATCTATTTCCAATTGCATCTAACTAGGCTAGGTGAATTTGACATACGTAGGTGCTTCCTAGTCCATGAATTTATCGTGCATAATGCCTTACTTTTGCGACGAATCAAAAATAGTAAATACCTGGACTTGTGGTGAAATGTCCACATGGATGTTAGGAGATGATCCTCCTACGGTTGCACCTTGTGCCTTTTTAGGGGCCATCGTGAACTCGACCTTCTTGCCTTGGCTGCAGTCCTATGATCTTGACCCGTCTCCCTGGTATGCAAAATTCCCTTTGTGGTACGGCTTCCTTGACCCAAGCACCATCTTGTGGAATTGGGCTTTGGAAATGGGGACTTATGAACTTCCCCTTCCTTTCGTAGAAGTTCCAGGAATAAAATGGTCTTCACGGAAGAGGCCTAAGAAAAACCCCAAGGTAAAATGGGTTGTGGGAGATGAAATGGGAAAGATGGTATTTGAATCGGGCGGTTAGAGTACACTTAAGGAGAACCAATGGAAAAGAGGGTTTAAAACCTACTAATATGGCTTGTGTAGGAATGCAATGGGAAGCTTTAAAAGGAAACGGGGTTAAAAGCCTTGTGGAAATGCTATGGAAAGGGGCTTAAAAACACGGCTAGTGTGAGTTTTATGGGGGATGCAAGGGGGGAAAAGGGGCTTAAACCCTAGGTTTGAAAAAAAAACACTTCGTAGGGCTGATGAAAAAGGGGTTTTAAAGAAGCTTGGGAGTGATTTGAACTTGAGTGAGGATCTCCATGGGAAGGGGTGCTTTAAACCCCAGGGTAAGGTGAGCTTTATAGGGCTTTGGTGGAACCCCACGGGAAGGGGTCTTAAATGGACTTGGGTAGAAATTGTAGTGAGAAAGGGGGCTTAGAGAGCCCCCCCCTTAGAAGCTTCTAAGAAGCTTCTAAGGCTTGTTTGGTGTGTGTAGGAGCTTGGCTAGAGCCTTAGAGCCAGTGTTCGGCCCGTACAGGGATGAAAAATGGGCCCGATAGGAAAGAACATTGAGCTAAATTATCATTTTGAACCATTGTGAATATATCGAATAATTTCTTACTTGGCGTTATAGCCACATTTCCAATTGGTAGATGTGAAAAGACACGATTGCTTTACATGACAATTGATTCCAAACTACACATAGACTATTCTGAGCACTAAGTGTCTTAGCACCGAATATGCATTGCTTCATCACCTAATATCTCTCCTAAGTTTTCTAGCATTTGCTAATGCCTATATCATCATTATGATTGAATGCAAATACATAGGCTAATGCCTATATCATCCTTATGATCAAATGCAAATCCATAGGAAACTTCAACCAAAATATAATCATAGATTATCTAATTTTCATATATTCTTAGAACACTTAATTGCTTCCCTAGCATCTCAAACATTGATGGAGACCAATGTCTTCTAATTTTTGGTTCCTCTAACTCATTTATAGTATGATCTCTAAAAGATGCATTTTCTATGTTTCCACTATCTCATTTAGATCTATACTCTTCATCCTCCCAAACTTCATTAAATGTAAAGTTTACACTCTCATTCTCTTCTCCTTCTCACCCTAATGGTGTCGCTCCTAAAATCCTTTTCTTGGCTCTTTCTACTATGACTCTAAACTTCTCCTCCATCTCTAACTCAAGTTCATCAAATCCCCTATCAAAATCTTTTAGTTCATCTTCAGTAATAAGGCCATAAGATGCATCCCAAATAAAACTATTAGGATAATTTATATTACTAAAATCTTCCTTATACTCTTGAGCCTCTATGTAGAGGGTCTCATCATATGCATGTCCATGTAATCCCATACTATTTTACAAATTAGCAATGCCTCTAGTCTCCTTAGGGTAACACACATCATGTAAGCTAGACTTTAGAGAGTAAAAAACAACTACACTATCATCGAGCACTAATGGGCCATCTACATCATGCATTCTATAAGTCTCAATCACCTCACTATCCCATGCATTCAATTGCAAGGATATCTCCATAAAAGCATTGTCAACAAATAGTACTTGATCCCCTTCCATAAGACTACTAATGTCAAAGCCCTAGAGAATATGTGATCAACCTCATTATGTATAGATAATATCTACTCATAATCATCCTCTTCACAAGCTTAGAGCCAAATCCAAGAACCTTCCACATGGTCAATATAAGACTCTTGGCCAATAAGTGCAAGTTTAACTCCCATAAGACTAGTCTTTGATTTCTCATCACTACCAATAACTTTCCTTGCTTAAAACATAACATGACTATTTAATTCATTGACAATAATAGGTTCCACTTGGAATTGGTTTTTATCTTGAGCTTTTTCTTCTCAATCAAGACTTTTAGATGGACTATGCTGCATTAGAGCTATTTGGAGGTCAAAAGGAGGACCTTTTAGAGGAGAGAGAAAAAAGGGCGCGTCCAATAGGGTGGAGGCCAACGTAACGTTGGGTATTTTCCAAAAAACATAGGAAAATAGGGAAAATTGTCAAAAAATACAATTTCTGTCACCCAAAAGTGATTCATGTGGGGCCAAAATGGATATATGCGTAAATTTAGGAGGGAGGAATTTTGAAAGGAGATTGTGCGAGAGCATTCGAGCATAAATTTTGCCTAGAATCCTATGTACCCTATGTATTTATTACCCTGTGAATCTGACATTAGCACAACATAAACCGTGCAGTTGATCACTTGATGATTCACTATTTTGAGATTCTCTCTTTTGTGCACTTTCTCACCTTCCTCACCTTTGTGCACTTTCTGCATTCCTCCTCAGCTTCTCCTTCCACGCCCTTGCTCACCTGATAGATTCCTCACCTCTGCGTTCTAGCTCCATGGCCTCATCTTCATGTTGTATCACTTCTAGATGCTGTGCAAGTTCCATGGCCTCTACTTGTAGGCCTTGCAAACCCTAACCTCAGTGCTCTCCATTACCGTGCCTATTTCACTTGAAGAGGATAGATGGACAGAAGTTCTTATCTCCAAAGGGTCGTGGGTGCTTATGCAGCCACGCTGACAGAAGCGTAAGCATGTTAAAAGTGTCTTTAGGTGGTCATGGAAGGGTAGAGTTATTTCCTTCAGAATCCAACAAGGCAAGGCAATGGTTAAAGAAGTCCTGGTGCAGCACGTCTACATGCACAATGAACTTGTCATGGCCCCTGGCCATGAAATAGGGCTACCATCTCACAGCCAAACTGTAAGTTTCTTTATTTTAGATGATTGTTTAGTTTAGTTAAAATTTTAGGTGTTTTTGATATTGGGGTGTTTGATGTTTCCTGTTTCATGTGTTTGAGACGTGTTTTTGGGATGTGTTTATGTCCTGCAGATGTGTATCCCTCATCATATGAGGACTGGCAGCCTGTGGAGTGTGTTATTGGGATCATGAGTGTAATCCATGGCCATCTGGGCAGTGTACAATACAAAGGGAGAGCTGGGGATAGCCTTGCAAAGGAAGGTGTGTTCTTTTATGATCATTTTTATCAACTTGTGGACCAAGCTCACACAAAGGGATACCTTCGCAAGCTCCATCTAAAAGAAGAGTGGAATACATTGGTGTGGCCAGTGCCAGACATCACTGTATTGGAGGCGACTCAAAGCAGGTTATACAGAGATGTGCAAAGATCACTGCGAGCCACCATCCCCACGAAGCTCGTAAAGATTATTAATTTTATGCCCATCTCTATTTTTGTGGAGCTATTTAGGGCATTTGATGTGAAGGTGACAAGGACGATGCTAGTTTGCTGGAACATGAACAGCACGCTCTCAGCCAAGCTACTTTATAAGCATTGGTATATGAAGCAGGTTGAACACATGCACTGCCAAATTGCTTTGGATACGCTCCAGGTGAAATACATGATTGCAACACAGACATTTATTATGTCATTTTGGTATGGTCGGCAACGTTACACTAGCAGAGTCCTTGTGCCTATGGACCAAGAGTCTGCTAGCTTGGAGGACAACCAAGTAGTGGACATTGAGGTATTGGATGAGAAAGGCACTCTCGTTACAATCATCAGTCTACGACAAGAAAACACGCTACATCAATTACGTATGGATATACATGAGGAGTCACCACATATGTTACCGACGAACTTCTTCTTCATGCACAGTGGAAGGTGTGTGATGAAGAGACGAGAGATGCAAATGAAGTGCAAGGACTTGGAAGACAGTAAAGTGTATATTGCATGATAGGTTTATACCCATATGTTTATTCCCTTAGGGCTGTGCCCACACTTTTGGTCTTGCCATTGGCAAGCTGCCTTTGTAAACAATCTCTGTATTGTAATCAAGGCGACCCTCGTAATTACAAACGATTTCATTTCTCGATGAGAATAACTGAACTGATTTATTTTGGAAGTACATTTTTCCGTTTTAAGTTCGGTAATCACTAACATTGGCATAGACAACACATATAAGGTACTAGTTATTGATTCTGAAAACAAGACTGTTATTGCTTATGCCACTGGCAAGCTGCAAGTGATCGACCTTTGTATTCAATCTATATCTTGTAATGGTGACAAATTTGATAATTACAAGCAATTATGTTTGTTGATGAGAATCTCCGTATTATTTTTGGAAGCGACCAACAGCATAGGTACACACAATGCATATAAGATACTAGTTATTAAATGTGAAACATAGTCCAGAAATAGTCACGAAAACAATACTGGTAATTCATTATACCATACAAAGTCTACCACATTCCCTTCAAAGTTATACAACCTCCAGAGATATGGAATGAGAATTTCATGGAGGTAGTCATCCTATGGATCAGCATTGAAACCCTGTATTACAAGTGTACTTCCCGTGGGATTGTATTTACCCTTCTCATGATGTTCATCTAGCAATATAGTATTGCATGGATTCACTATATGTGGAATATGTAGAAAAGGTTTTGTATACATCTCAGCAAAAGGTAGATGGGGATGTTGGTACTCTGGGTCCTCATAGCAGTATGAGCGATCCAATAGAAATTCGAAGTAGGAGAAGTCTACTCCAACAAACTGCATGACATTAGTTACACTTTGGAGGTCTCTAACTTTCATTGAGGACCATAGGCCTACCTTAAAGAATCTAAACAGGAAGTGCAAGAATTGTCTAAGACCAGGCCGCAACATGACGTAATGTCCCATAGTAAAATAATGGTTCACTCGTGTAGGTTGGAAAGGTTGTGGTTGCCTCCGCAAGAGGAGCCCATTCACATCTAATATAAGTGGTCTCTCTACATAAACATAATAGGAGACTTCATAAATAACACAATGGCATACATGAAACTTGAGAGTAACAATATATTACACTACAAGATATAGGCCTTATACCGACGTTAAAAGTGACGAAAATGCAAATAACAAATTTTGCCCCCGTCGTCACAAAAAGCGTCATTATTGGCGACGTCATAGAGCAGTCGGAATCGCTGTCACTATCAGCGTCGGTATTGGCCTCGGTATCACCGTCGCATATATGCGACGTCGATACTGATGCCAATACCGACGCTGATAGTGACGATTTGCGACGTAAATAACGATGTGAGTAGTAAAATTTGTGACGCTAATAGTGACGGTAATGGGGGGAAAAAAATTTGTGGTAGGGCAGCTATTAGAGCCATACAAAATAGTTACTGCACTGTGTACAATTCGCTTGCAAGCAAAAACAATGTATACTAAAATGATAACACTGATACATGAAATAAATACATGATCGCATAGTAAGCGATTGGTACAATCATGACAAGATATCATCAATACATAGAAAATGTCTACATAGATCATGTGACTCAAAAATAAAGGTGTGTGAGTTCCAGGGATCCAAGCGCGAGCTACATATCCTCGCCCTCTGAAAGCTCGTCTCGCCACAAAGGAGCATCGAACGGACTCTGTAAAAAAAGAAACAACACATCAGTCCACCATACAATAATGCATTCTAATTAAACATGGTAAGTATGAACAAGAAACATAAGTGACTTACAGGGCCATCGCGTCTATACAATCGATCAATCAATGAAGTGAGACCGTGCATCTCTGCATATCGAGTCTCAAGGCCAGTAGAATTCCGATTTGTAATGGATTGCTGCAACGAAAACAAAATGCTAACTGTTAGAAACATGATTGTCAATACAAAGGATATTGCAAAAAAATAAACAAGAAATTTTTTTTAAAAAACTTACAAAGTCCTCCAAATATGTCCTGTGGCCGCCACTCCCAAGATGATGGACCACTCCGGCCTCGAGTCGTACCCTCGCCACCTCGCGTTGCTAACTCCAATGTCCTGGAGAATCTATAGCCTCGTCCCTCAGTTGGCGCCAGTCGTGTGCATCTAACCACTTGGGCTTTGCAGCCCCACTCTTGATTGCCTTGCATGTGTCGAATCGTCTGTGTGACATATATGCACCCATACAATCCATCATCCAGCCCGTAGAGAATCTATCTACTGAGGTTGGAACTGGAAACTCCTCATGCAAGGATGCTACTATGTAGTCCTTGCTCCCCTCCAGTATGTTCTTCCAATGATCTAAGACGTTGTGCCGAAAAACTTGTTGGCACAACTCTCTCATGCGAGCCATCACCCTCCTCCCCTCATTATTCATGATGATGGCTCCTGACCTATCATCCACTAGATATACATATTCCCCTGGATTCTACCTAAGATGGGTCCTCTCCCATCTGCATCCACGCTCCTGGGCATATCCAGGAGACCCCTGTGCATCCGGTGTACCGACCGAGGTAATATCTCTCGGAGTGGCACCCATAGGGGTGCCACCTGCTGACGGCTGAGCAAAAGCCAGAGTAGCTGGAGTAGAAGTCCCCACAGGTGTGAAAAATCCTTGAGGTGATGCAACTCCAGCTAAATGATGAGACGGAGACACTGCGTCAGTGCCTCCACAGCATCCACCTGAGCCTGAGCCACGCTCCTTGGAAGGGCCACGAGAGCGAGGAGTCAAACCTGTATCCCGTGTCGACCGCGAGCTCACTGCATCCGTATCTCTGTAGCATCTCCTTGACCCCGAAGCACTCCCTCCCTCTGGCCCAAGTCTGGAGCATCGAGCTCGTCTGCTCAAAGCTGAAGCATCCGATCACGCTGAAGTAGATCTATCAGAGCGCCTTGACGAAGACCGAGACAGCTCCTGGTCTGCCATCTCTCTGAATCTCGCGATCTGGTCTGGAGACATGCATGTGAAGATATTCTGTAACTTCTCATCACTCATCCCTCGACTCATCCTAAAAATGTCACCTGCACAGATAAAAAATGATGTTAGAATAATCAATTTAAATCATACAAAGCACAGTAATATAAATCCTTTTAAAAAATCTCACTTAAAATGCGTATCTTATGTACCCTTATAAGCGATTGGTCAACGAATTGAGTAACTGGATGCTCCAAGTATGAAGTATCCTATGGTTCTATGTCAATCTCTTGACATAACTCCGCATACATTGGAAGGTCGATAGACATGTCACCACAAAAGGTTGAGTCCACCTCATTCTCAAAGAATTCTTGGACTCCTATATTTCCATCATTGTTAGCCGATGCTGACTCCAAGCTTTCGATGGCCTCCACCCCTTGCAATATCGACCCCTCTATTTGCATATTATCTTCATCTATGCTCGGAACATCGCTTTGATCATATACTCTCGCACTTCGGGGAGTTGAAGGTATAACATACCACCATTGAGGTTATCGGGGGTTTGGATAGAAGATTACCTGTTCACAAACACGTAAAAGAGAGTTCAGACCATTGTGACATAAACCATGTCGTAATATAATTAGCAAACAAATGAGTTCATGCACCTATTCACAATGGTCCGGCAACACAAAGGTGTTGCGTAAATCCATTCATTTTTTGTCGGAATCTATTTCGAGAAATCCAGATGGACCTCATCGAACTGTTGCTCCAGCTCCTCCAAGTATCACTTTGAACCACTACACATCGAATAGTATCATGGAAAAGCTACGGTAATCCATTGTAACAATACTTTGCAAGTTTCCAAAATGCTCCATCTCATCCAGAACCGTGTTTGGATTCATTGCTCATCGTCAGCTCTCTTGCTCGAACCTTGCCATGATACCACAGTCCATTGTGGAGCGCATTTTGTCAATACGCTCCATGCAAAAATGTCATCCGCACGACCACGTTGCACTATATATTTTATAATGTACATTGAAACACTCAAATTTAGATGTCGCATATAAAATTTAGATACGAAAAATTCTAAACCCCTCATCACCTTTGGACTACATCCCCTTGAGAATTCCCACTCTTCCATTGAGACCTCTATCCCTTCGCGAGACGTTGCGGTCAAAGCTCCATGCAACCATCGCGTTGACATGAACCGCGGTATCTCCTCCATGCCTTCGGGATATCGAATCGGTCGATGACGTGTACTACATCGGAATTCAGCTCGTGCTTCCTCTCAATCTTGCCTAGTGATCTGGTACTTGGCGAGCCACATCTCCATAGAGGCATGGTGCAACATACAAAAGCGATTCACCTTCTCCTTCATTGAGGCATCCATTATTTTTTCTACCCCATTTCCAATCACCACATCTCCAGTCAGTCTATCATCGTCCTTTAGTGACCATAGCATTTCGTTGTCTGGATCCACCGTTGGTAGTCATTGTGAAAAATGCACTAGCACCTCAGACACCAACCAACCTTCAGCCATGCTACCTTCTGGCTGAGCTCATTGTTGCACAAAGCCTTTCAGGGTTTTCATGAAGCACTCCAAGAAAAATATCCATCATGTATAGACAGGTCCAACAATCTCCACTTCATCTACAATATGCACAAGAAGGTGGATTTGTATCGTGAGCATGCTGGTGGGCAAGTATTTCTCAAAGAGACAAACCGTCTCCACTACTCCCCACCTCGCGGATTCAATAGAGGACATCTTAATCTCCTTCTGTGAGATCCATTGCACCAAAGTCGACAACTTGTAAATGGCCCCACGTATTTCTGGAGTAAGACATCCTGCGATCGTGATCGGTAGTACAAAGTGCCACAAATAAAAAATCATTATGAATAATAGCTACACTCCAAATAGCAAAATGTGCACGCCAATTACAATCCATTCATAGTACAAACCTAGCATATCTTATGCCAGTCATGGGATTTTAGCCCTGATAATTGGTCGTTTTTAGAAAATGCGGACCTGAGATAATGCATCATACCTATCGGAGTGCGGATAGACTTGACTACTTGCTTCACAATGCGCTCTTCTTTAGTGGACAAAACCCAAGGAGTGCGAGGAAGCTGCATGTAACCATCAGCACTTGACTGCGGCCAAAGCGCCTCCATCTTACCTACCTCCTTCAAATCCATTCGTGCCCCCATAGTGTCTCTCTTTCCTATGATGTGGTCCCATAGCAAGCTACCCACATTCTTGAAAATATGCATGGGATCCAACAAGTGGTTGACCTATAAGTGGATCCAATATGACAACTCGTAGAAAACTGAGAACCGCCGCATTCCGTTTGGATGTGATTCCGCATGGACCATTTTCAGCTCGTACCAGCTTGTGGCGTTCATACATGTGTTGGAGGTCGTCCAAGGAAACCTTCCCAGAGTTCATCATCCTCTGGAAAGAAAACAGCATGTCCTTGATATACCATCTTCTTCATGGTTCGTGACCTTTGGGAGTCTAACTGTGGCCCACACAATGGACATGCATGATAACCTGAGGTAACCAGATCGGTTCTAACATCACGACCCAGTGAATACTTACTTGAACTAGATAAAATATAGATATTACCAACGAGAACGGAGGCCTATTCACCTAAGCACTCTCTGAATCCTGAAAAGTTATGCATCGTCCACATGAGAATGGCTCGAATATTGGTTGACCGCCAACTATCGCGCCTGCTCATATCTTGCATGGTGACCCCCTCCTCCCACAAAATCTTAAGCTCATCGACTAATGGACGAAGATACACGTCCATATTTTTGACTTTGTAGCGGCCGGGGATGAGTAAGCTAAGGATGAGATGTCCTTTCTTTGTAGAAAGCCATGGAGGGATATTGTAGTTGACAAGGACTATAGGCCACACATTGTAAGAAGTTGAGTGCAGAGCGAATGGGTTCATGCCATCCATTGCAAAACCGAGCCAAAGATTCCTTGGCTCTCGGAAAAAGCTTGGGAAGGTAGAGTCAATGTGGCTCCATGCGCGTGAATTCGTTGATATTCATTGAACTCCATCTGTGGACCTATTCTACGCATGCCATGTTGTCAAGCTCGCCATGTCAGACGTACGAAACATGTGATTTATGCGGGGGATAAGCGAAAAGTGTCTGAGAATTTTTTGAGGAATCATTTGCCCTTGCAAGTCTTGTTGATACCTGTGAGCACCACACTTTGGACATGTCTCCATAGTCTCGTATTCTCCTCGAAACAGTATGCAATCGTTGATATATGCATGGATGTTATTGTAGTACATGCCAAGCTTTCGTAAAACATGTCGTTCATGCATCATCATGAGACTCAGGCATGGTATTTGCAGGTGGTAATATATGATATTTCAATAACCTGAAAAAAATCATAAACACCTTGAAAAAGCACAAATGTTTGTAATAATAGTGCCGAAAAAAAAATCAACGAAGCGTATGTACAAGGTACCTGAACAACTCGGTCACACTCGTATCGCTCCATCCGTATTTTGCTTGCACGCTTAAGAGTGCAAGCAGTGTCTTCAGGCGAGATACTTGGCACCCATCATATAATGGTATGGATGCTTCCTCTCTAAGCGGATCAGAAGTCTCAACATCCATGGGAATCAATGCATCGATCATTGCTTCCATCTCAAGCTCCAAGATTGTAGGTAGGTCTGGAAGGTTGCATGTCTCCTCAGGCATTGACGGTATAGATTGGCTCCTGCACTCCATCCATTGCACACCCACGTACTCTTTTAATTGGCCGCAAAGGGTGCACTCCTCCTTGGGATGAGACATCACCTCCCTGGATAGAAAATTTTCCAGCGAGACCCAATCTTATTGTATATGGTATTCAATTAGCTTGGAGTATAATGCATGATTGATTTTAACTTTTCTTACCATTTGTTGAAAATCCGCAATCGCCTGATCAATGATCTCAGATTGAAACTCGCCAAATTGTCGTACGTGTTCTATAGACAATCGATGTTTTCGTCTGATTGCCAGCTTGCATTGAGAGCAAGGATATGGGACACACTGATTAAGTTACGCCTCGCGATCTTGAACAACAGGACCTTCTTCGTTTTCCATTTTGTCTACATTACAACAAACAGTTTGTTTTTGTTATCATTCTAGGGTAATAGGTACAAGGTAGTACATACTAGGGTACTATGATACTATCTATCTATCTATCTATCTATCTATCTGTCTATCTACCTATCTATTTTTCTATCTATCTATCTACCTTCATAATATATATTTGTACCCTTTGTACCTAGATGGACTCATTCTTAGTGAGGTGAATCGCCAACCCTATTCTTAGTGAGGTGGACTCATTCTTAATACACGCTATCATAGTACCTTAAACTTATTGCAAGGTCCTATTTACTTTTCTCTCTTTCTCTCCCTCTCTCATTTCCTCTCCCTCCCTCTTTCTCTCCCTCTCTCATTTCCTCTCCCTCCCTCACCCTGACCCTCTCTTTCTCTCTTTCCCTATTAGGTTTAATGATTTTTATCTCTTTTTCTCTCTCCTCTCTCTCTCTCATATTTCTTTTTCTCTCTCCTCTCCATCTCTCATTTCCCTTTCTCTCTTTCTCCCTCTCTCATTTCCTCTCCCTCTCTCACCCTCACCCTCTCTTTCTCTCTTTCTCTATTAGGTTTAATGATTTTTTTCTTTTTCTCTCTCCTCTCCCTATCTCATTTTTTTCTTTCTCCTCTCCCTCCCTCATTTCCCTTTCTCTCTTTCTCCCCCTCTCTCATTTCCTCTCCCTCCCTCACCCTAACCCTCTCTTTCCCTATTAGGTTTAATGATTTTTTTCTTTTTCTCTCTCCTCTCCCTTTCTCTCTTTCTCTCCCTCTCTCATTTCCTATCCCTCCCTCACCCTAATCCTCTCTTTCTCTCTTTCTCTATTAGATTTAATGATTTTTCCTTTTTTTCTCTCTCCTGTTTTTCTCTCTCCTCTTCCTCTCTCATTTTTTTCTCTCTCGTCTCCCTCTCTCATTTCCCTTTCTTTCTTTCTCTCCCTCTCTTTTCCCATTAGGTTTAATGATCTTTCTCTATTTTTCTCTCTCCTCTCTCTCATTTCTTTTTCTCTCTCCTCTCCGTCTCTCATTTCCTTTTCTCTCTTCCTCTCCCTCTCTCATTTCCTCTCCCTCCCTCACCCTCTCTTTCTCTCTTTCCCTATTCGATTTAATGATTTTTCTCTCTTTTTCTCTCTCCTCTCTCTCTCTCTCATTTTTTCTCTCTCCTCTCCCTCTCTCATTTACCTTTCTTTCTCTCCCTCTCTTATTTCCTGTCCCTCCCTCACCCTGACCCTCTCTTTCTCTATTAGATTTAATGATTTTTTCTTTTTTTCTCTCTCCTCTCCCTCTCTCATTTTTTTCTCTCTCGTCTCTCTCTCTCATTTTCCTTTCTTTCTTTCTCTCCCTCTCTTATTTCCTCTCCCTCCCTCACCCTGACCCTCTCTTTCTCTCTTTTCTCATTAGGTTTAATGATCTTTCTCTCTTTTTCTCTCTCCTCTCTCTCTTATTTCTTTTTCTCTCTCCTCTCCCTCTCTCATTTCCTCTTTTCTCTTCCTCTCCCTCTCTCATTTCTTCTCTCTCCCTCGTCCTCACCCTCACCCACACCCTCTCTTTCTCTCTTTTCCTATTATGTTTAACATCTTATCTCTTTTTCTCTCTCCTCTCATTCTCTCTTTTTTTCTCTCTCCTCTCCCTCTCTCATTTCCATTTGCTCTCTTCCTCTCCTTCTCTCATTTCTTCTCCCTCCCTCTCCCTCTCTCTCTCCCTCTCCCTCTCTCATTTCCTCCCCCTCTCTTTCTCTCTCTACCTCCCTTTTCCTTTCCCATTTCCTCCCCCTCTCCCTCTCCCTCTCTTTCTCTCTCTCCCTCTCTCATTTCCTCCCCCTCCCTCTCCCATTTCCTCCCTCTCCCTCTCTTTAATTTCTCTCTCTTTCTATCTCTCCCTCTCCCTCTCCCTCTCCCTCTCTCATTATAGACAAATTATACAAAAAATAAATAAAAAAGAGAGAGAATACACTCTCCCTCCCTCTCGTTCTCTCATTTCATCCCCCTCCCTCTTCCATTTCGTCCCTCTCCCTCTCCCTCTCTTTCTCTCTCTCTCCCTCCCCCTCCCTCTCCCATTTCCTTCCTCTCCCTCTCCCTCTCTTTCTCTCTCATTTTCTCTTCCTCTCTCAATATATATACACAAATCATATAAGCAAAAGTAAAAGAGAGAGAATACACTCTCCCTCTCTCTCCCTCTCCCTCTCCCTCTCCCTCTCTTTCTCTCCCTCCCCCTCTCTCTCCCTCTCCCTCTCCCTCTCTTTCTCTTTCTCTCCCTCCCTCTCTCATTTCCTCCCCCTCCCTCTTCCTCTCTTTCTCTTTCTCTCCCTCCCTCTCCCTCTCCCTCTCCCTCTCTTTCTCTCTCATTTCCTCTCCCTCTCTCAATATACACAAATTAAACCCTAACCAAGTAAAAGAGAGAGAGAATGGACTCACCGTAAAGATTTGGCGAGGGTTTGACAGCTCCTCTTCGCAACGGTGGCTCCTCCTCTCCTTCACAAATGGCGGCGGTGGTGGCAAGTCTTCATCCTCTCCCTCTCTCACCCTCTATGCAAAACGGTCGCTCTCTCTCTCGCTCTCCCTCTCGAAATGTCTCACGAATGCACGAAATGAAACACATGCGGGTTTCGGCCCTCTTTTTTTTCCCTATGGGGTGTCGCTATTTGCGTCGCAAATGCGACACAAATAGTGACACCGCTATTCCTGCGCCGCTACCCGCCGTCGCTATGCTTGCATTTCCTTGTAGTGTTATAGAGCTAGAAAGTGATAAGAAACTGTGCAAATCCATGAGACACAACCCCACAGTAAGAAATTGTACAACTACAAAAGAATTAGAAATTTACAACAAATTATACAACTCCATAGAAACCTGAAATTTACAAGAAATTGCAAAACTCCATAGTCAAAATGGATTTTGCTCAAGGAACTGGGTTATATTAAGGTTAGATTCGTGAAGTCTCTTCAAGTATGGCATAAGCCTTGTCTGAAAAAACATGTCAGAGGGATTACCATCGAATTCTAAGGGGCATATAAATGTGTTTTGACCATCGCATATGCACTTATCTGGTGTGTCATCAATTAGAAGTGTATTTACAAGGTCATAATCTACATTCAGATTCACAAAGGGCTTTGTGAACAAGGGCACATATGGCTTCTTCTTATTGCCTCCTATGATAGCAGTGCATCTATCTTGAGCATATATAAACCTAAATGATGAGGGTGCAATACAAAGATTGTCGTGTAACATCCCTACTAAGGGCATAAGATTTTTGGAGGTCATGGAGGACCATATCCCCACTTGAAACCATTGCAACACGAAGCGCAAGAACTCTGGTAGGTGTGGCCGAAGAAGCACTGTTCTGCCCCCCACCGTTCTCTTGGTGGCCTTGGCTGACTGTGTGAAAAGGGAGAAGTCTCGCCTCAATAGCAGCCTGTTGACATCCAAAATGAGAAGCCTCTATGATAAATACATGTGGAATGGAATGGGTAAAATATGCACAAAATAACTGAAACATCTTGAAAACTCAAACATATAAGTGATTCTCACCTGAATAGGGCAACATGGCAATGGCGCAGGGACTCCAACCCCCAGGACGTTGTCCACAGGATCGTCCTCAACAGTACTATCCCCACCACCCTCTAGATCTGCCTTGTCTTCATTAACATGCTTTTCTTGGTCCCCACCTCCCTATGCTTCTATGCTCTAGTGATCTCCATGTACATCTCTGTCCCGACCTTTGCTTCCATTGTCCCCGCTACCGTTCCCTGTTGTTTCTCGCCCACCCTCTCCCTCCTCTGTGGATCCACCACCCTCTCCAGAATCCGGGTTACGATCACCTTGGTCACCTTCATCAAGATCCTTTTCTTCCTTGTCACCGTCTCCTTTTGTTTCAACATTCTCCTCTTGCTCCTCACTCTTTGTGTCTTCACCGCCATCTTCATCTTCAGATATGACCATCTTTGATTCCTGCTCTGCTTTTCTCGAAGAGCCTCGGCTCTGTGCAATCCCCCTCCTGGGTGATACCTCCTCAACATCTTCATCGGACAAGGGTGAACCTTGCTCCTCTGATATCTCTTGGGAGGCAGCAATGAGGGTGTGTATCATGCTTGCCATATATCTCTCAATGTATGCAATGTCATACTCCTCCACAGTTTTCTGCACAGTAGACAACATGATAAATTTTTCTGTGCGCCTTGACGTGATAATGAGTGTCCGACGATCTTGATTGACAATTTGCGCTTCAAAGTGCACTAAATAAATGCAAGGATGAACAAGCAGTTCATTACCTTGTTTATTAGAGGTGTATCTATGAAGAGCAACTGCAACAGGTATTCGGCATGGATCATCACTCTCCACCCGCACGAATAGTTGTCCTTCTGTGGAGAGACTTTTACCTCTTTGATATCCACCCAATGAAGTTCGGCACTATCGAACATGCTCCCGAGGGCCATAAGTAGTCTCTTAATACATCTGGAAAACCAATTTTTGTACACTATTAACATACTGAACGGGCTAAGAATTAAAAAAAGGGAGCATTCACGACAGCAATCAAGTCACCAATAGACTGTATCTGGTATACTTACGTTTGAAACTCTGCGTGTGTTCCCGGAACAAAATTGAGCATCCATACGACTGGCTTGTCGAGCTTGATCAACGCCAGACTCCAGTGACCTCTGTTCTCATATGACAAGATGAGGACTGTCACCTCTGCAGGGTTACAAAATTGAAACCAGGTGTGATAAACAGAGAACGGTGTGTTTGGTGTTCTCATAAGTTGCGATAGTTGTGGATTCCCGATGAATACTTCTTGGTGGCAATCACTCGAAAGCTTCTGTTATATCAACCTGCACAAGCAAGTACAAAGAGTACGTGAAAAGGAATGGAGTTAAGCGTTGGCTCTAAAACTAAGTAAAAGACTGAGTTCCTTACATTAAGCAGGCATATAGAATGCTATCTGACATATGCGCCTCCTTGTCCATAAGTATCTTAACATCCCTGATGTTAAGACTCAGCTATACTTTCCCTCTCTCAAAATCCACAAGTATGTACATCCCTCCTTTGAGTCCAACCAGATACTCCGAGTTTTCCTTGTCCATTTGGAGGGTCCTGTCTTCTTGCTGTTTCTGGGAAGTTTCTCTTCTAGCTTCCAGCCCTTTTCTCTCTTCTTATGCCCTCTGCCTTCTTGCAAAGGTCTCCGCTCTGGCTCTTGTGTTGACATCATGTGTAACATCAACCGGTCCCTGTTCCTTAGGCTGCCTCGCAGGAGGGATAAGCAGTACGTCCCTCATTTTGGTGTTCACGAAGTCGCCTGGGTGCAAGAGGTGATCGTATCTCCACCGCAGCCTCTTCAACATATCGAGGTCCTTCAGCATGATTGTCCACCTCCCAGAGTGTGCAGTAAGAAAAGCTAGGTCATTGAAAATCTCAATAATGAAGTCCTCTGCAGCTTCTTGGAGACAAAGCAAGGCAGCCCTCTTCCAACGAACATGCATTCCCCAGTTCTCACAAACCTCTCGTACAACCCTTTGGAAAGGGAGCTTCAATATGCACAACTGAGTAGATTTTTGGGCCGCTCTATACTCCCTGAGGATGTTAGATTTATGGCTGATCCTTTTGTACCTATTTTATTTCAGTATATGCATGGGTTTTCCTTTCCTGTTGGATGCCTTCTCTGCTCCAGCTTTCACTGCGATGCTTGGGCTAGATCTCTCTTTCCTTACCGTTGACTTCATTCTTGCCATTTAGACCTGCAAAATGGCGTGGATGTATATGTCAAAAAAGGGAGCTTATTTACTGATAACAAATTAAAGTGTGCTTTGACACGCATAGCATCATCCAAGAGCTAATGAGACCGTTTGCGCATTAAAGGGGGAAACATTTTTTATGCTAAGTAACTGGGTGCTTTTGCACCCGCCTAATGCCTTATGAGCCTCTGCTTGTGAAAGGGCAATCCTTACTCTAACCTAACCAAACAAGGGTCCTTTGACGCGCATCGTACCTTATGAAGGCCTTTTACAAGCACTTATGCGTCAAAGGGCTACACGTATTCTAAGCTCAGTAAACAAGTGCCCTTTGACGTGCATAGTGCCTTTTGCAGGCCGTGGAGATGCGATTGTGTGTCAAAGGGCAAAACTTTGTAAATGCTTGGAAAATGATTCTTTTTAGCATGCATAGTGGCTTCTGAAGGTCCATGGCATGCTGCTATGCATCAACGCGAATTGAAAAAAAAGAAAATGGTTTGTTTCAAGAATATCTACGTGGTTGCGTACCTATCCAAGTTAAGGTCGTCTCTGTCGCTCCTTCTCGCTCCCTTGCAGTGAGTTTATCTGCTGGGCTCTCTCTTTCTCTTTGTCTCTGTGTGTTTGTGTGTGGTGCTCTCTCTCTCTCTCTCTCTCTCTCTCTCTCTCTCTCTCTCTGTTTGTGTTTTTGTCGCACACTCTCTCTCTCACCGTGGGCACTATCGATTTCGAAGTGATTCCTGGGAATGCAAACGGCACGCTATATCTCTCTGTGTCTATTCCACAACGTTGTCAAAACTTAAAAATGGTTCTTTAATGCATGTATCTGGGCTCTTTAACCTAGGTGGGAGAATGGTACAGATTCGTTAGAAGATGATTTCCCACAGTTAATGCAGGAAAGTGTGCGCATGGCCCAAGGGAATCGGAGGGATCCGTAGTAAGGTACAGTAAAGGTAGTGAAAGAATGGACCGCTTTGCATGAGAGAGAGAGAGAGAGAGCCAACGTGCGTTGAGGCGTGTTTGTGCCCATTCAAGACACACACAGAAACTGTGTTGGAGAGAGAGAGAGAGAGCTCCTGTGTGTTGCTTTGTGTGTGTGTGTGTATGCATGTGTGTGTGTGTGTGTGTGTGTGTGTGTGTGTGTGAGAGAGAGAGAGAGCTCCTGTGTGTTACTTTGTGTGTGGTGTGTGTGTATGCATGCGAGAGAGAGAGAGAGAGAGAGAAAGAAAGCGTTTGAGAGAGACAGAGAGAGAAAGAGTGTGTACCTTTGACAGAGAGATAGAGAGAGAAAGGGAGAGAGGGAGACCGCCTATGTGTGTGTGCCTTTGTATGTGTGTGCGCGCAAGCGTTTGTGTGTGTGTGTGCGCAAGCGTTTGTGTGCGACACAGAGAGAGAGAGAGAGAGAGAGAGAGAGACAAAGAAAGAGAGAGAGGTCGTGCGTTTCACACAGAGAGAGAGAGAGAGAGCCTCCATCAGAGCTGCATTGGAGGGAGTTTGTTGCGATCATCAGCTTGATGGACCGAATTATCAACGAGAAAGATGTCTCAAGAAGGTAGGTGGTCGTTCTTCGATTCTAATACCAATTTATTTGTTTAATAGTATTTGTGCGCTTTGACGCGTAATGGTTGTTGCGACAATGTCAAACAAATGTATACGCGTCAAAGCGCACAACTTTTTGACCCCTTTTTCAAACCTGGCATGCCGCGCACAGATCAACAGGAGTCATAATCTCCTGCTCTTTGATGCGCATATGGCCATATCAAGACTACAAATGCGCTTATGCGCATCACGGTGCTGAGAATTTTGACTATAGTTTATGTCTAGTTAAACAAGCCGTGCACTTTCGAGTCCATAAGGGTCTTGGAATCTTTTTTGTTTCTATATATGCTTCAAACGGGAAATTCCGTTCTCGCAGGTTTAGGAGGACATGGGAAGAGGCCATATTTTCTTGACCCTGAGCTTAGCCAAGAGGGGAGGGTTCAGGTGTCTGCAAAGGGAAGCCAAAGGGTCGCTGCACGTTCATCAAAAAAGCGTGCAGTGGATTTCTCAGCACCATCACCACCAGGTTTGTTTGAGGAGGAGGGAGACTCTACCCATGTCATAGAGTGCACTCAACCTTTACAAGCACTGATGCCTACTGTGGAGGTATCACCTCTCACTAGAAGCTCACACTATTGGCAAACTCAAGCTGTGACAGGTTTTCATGAATATTCGACCTCCACTCTGTGTGAAGCTTGTGCTACTTCAAGTCTTGTCTGCCTTTCAGAAAAGAAGACCAAGGGATCGTCCCTCAAATGAAAGGTGGACTTCTCAATGTCCCAACCAGAGCAAGAGCCCGCTCCCAAAAAAAGAGCAAGCAAAAAAAAGTCTGTAGCCCCCACGCCAGCAGATTGTGAAGCAGCTTTAATAGACTTCTTCAATGAAGCAGGAGCATCGGAGTATTATCCTGATTTAGTAAATATATTCAACACAACCATGCCGTAAATCATCAGAGAGAACATGGAATATTACACTATTGAATTCAATGATTTTGAAGCCCAGGTAGAGAAAGGATGGGTGACATCAGATCAGAGGAACTTTGTTCATCTCTTTGATTGCACAAAGGACAAGAAGCAGAACAACATCCTCTATAAACGTTATCTCCTTCTGATGGGCCCTTATAGGCCATTTTGGTGTCCAATGCACAAGAAGGACTACAAGCTTGTGTCAGTGGAGATGGGGTTCATCCTATACCTGCATTGTCTATACAAGAATCTACCCAATACAAATGTTGAGTTATTGTATGAGCTAGAAGAGGAGACAGAGGATGAGGGCCCAGATGTGGAAGGAGACATTGAAGGAGTCGGAGTGGAGGAAGAGTTCTCGCCTACTAAGGAAGAGAATGAGACCAAGGCAATAAGTCTCAAAGATATCAAGAATAAAGTTTCAAAGGTTCCATAGTACACAGGGGAAGTTGGTGTTGTTGACACTTCGCTCTAGTTGCCTACTATTCCTGAGTTTCAAATTGAGGGAAAGCAATATATGTTGCTCAGCGACATCTAAAAGGTGTTCTCTATCAGAGAAGAATTTGCGCTTGCAACAATTGCAAGGAGAGCAGAGGAGGAGGAAGGGTTTGTTTCTGACTATGATATGGAAGACCTATCACTAGAGGAGAATTTTGATGCAGGTCAGTGCCTCCTTTTGTGGTTCAACAGGGTGAAAGAAGACAGGGAAAGAGGCAGAGTGCCAAGTGAGTAGGAGTTCAGGCAGTTTCAGGAAGTTATGGGCTATGACAAGTTGCAGGAAAGCACCACTCATTTCCTGAGGAACATCAAGGGGAGAGCGTGGGTAGTGTGAACCTTCAGAACGAGAAAACCTTCCTCTATGACGAGAAAATGGAGGTGACGCTTACTTTTCTTTCATCATTTGCTTTGATTAGATTATGGTGGAGGTTCTTATTCTTCTCACTGTAATTCAGATTTGGTCTATTTGGTTTATTGCAGAGGTTGTTCGGAGAAGTAGATGAGTTTCTAATCAGGCATAGAAGAAAGTTCCATGGACGCGATGTAGCTCTAAGGCACTACCTGAGGGGGCTTGCAAAATCGAAGGTTTTAGTGCACCAAAACAACCACAGTGATGAAGGTGTTGTGGCCACATTTTTCTTCAAAGAACTCTCCCGGTTTCTCGGTGGACAGCCTATCCTTAGCACCTATGAGAAGGTAATTTTGGCAGAGAAGTTCATAGCCCTGGATGTCTTTGGCTACCAGCCTGCATCCCGATGCTCGAGACGACTCAAGAGAAAACAAGACCAACTTTTACTAGAATATAGACCAACTGAGGGGCAAAAAGATGTATGATGTATTCCACAACATTTCATTACACATTGTTAATACAATCCATTGCTTTGTAAGTGGCTTTTTGGTTTACAATGTGTTCACTGCATCTAACTACAGTTCCTTCACCCATCAATGGTTATTAAAGTGGCATTCCTGTCTCCATATTTGTTGTGATTGAAGAGCATTTGAGTTTCTAAATGCTTGAATCTTCTTCTACCTTTTTGATTGAACTTCCCTCAAAGCCTACACAATCTTTGATGAACATAGAGTCTCTTCTTTGTGAAGCTGTTGCATTATTCGTCTATAGAACCACTAGAAGAGTTCACGAAGGCTATTTCCTTTATGACTGCCACCAGCATGTTGAGTATGTCTGAAGTATGCATTGCGTGCCATATAATGCGACTTCTCCATTCCGTGAGCGCTCCATATGCTTGGATCATCATACTTTTGAATGAAGAATGGTAGATGATTATAGATGGTGTGCTGACATACAACAATATCATATGTTTTAGAATTATATCCTGAGATGCAAAATGATGTAGGCCAGATTTTGAAGCTTACCATGTAATGTGTTATGTTGTTTTCTGTCCAGGCTGTGGTAAATTGTTTTTTGAATTGTTGAAGGTGTATTTGAAAAACCTTGATGTCCAGAGTCAACCAAGACTCCTTGTCGCATATCTTGAAGATGTTGTCCACTACACACCATACCTCTGCCTTTGGATTTCTGGATGCAGCCTCATGGTCCTTAACTGCAATGTGTAGTTTCCTCCATTGCTCGTACTCTATCCTGCTGACGTGGTTGGATGCACGCTTTTAATTGTGTTGTTGATTGGTCTGGATAGGAACTACCTTGCCTTCACTCCACCTATAGAAACCTTTCTAGGAAGATCTTTTTCATTGGTGGAGAGCTTCTGGTCTTGCTCAATTTGAACATTTCCTCCATGAAGCTGCATACTGGATAATACCTTTTCAATAGCAACAATGCCATCACGGCGTTCAGACTAATTTCTGATTTTCCATACAAACCCAATGTATAGGTTGATTAGTTTCTCTATGACACGACATAGAGCATGCATAGGACAAATGTTCACATTTGTCAATGGTATATCAAAAACATGTCGGAAGCTCTTATCCAACAATTGTCAGTTGAGTGGCTTTGTCCACCACACCTGTGTGATCAAGGGCTTTTGCAGGCTCCATGCAATACAGGCATGGTAAGGTCAAGGCTCCTCGATTGCAATTGTATAAGCATTTTAATGTCTTTAAATCAGATGCCAGGTGCCAAACAACTTGAAAGGTGCCTCTGTCTCCAACAATAAGAGTCCTTTGCCCTCGCATCTGCCCACTAATAAGATGAGGAATGGGAGTTTGTCAGAAAACCCATTCCAAGACATCATGGTCCTCGGTTAAAACCTACACCAAATCAAAATAATACATCTATTAGATTGAGTGTATAAACCACACTGTATTCACAAGAAAATGACCTGGCAGTACATACAAGAAAGCAACCGAGCCACGATAGATTCATTTCTAATTGTACTGAGAAGTACAGTGGAACATCCTTGGGCAATTTTCCCATTGCTCTATCCATCAATGTTATGGCTACTCGTTCCATATTCTTATCATTCAGGATCTCACACTTGTCCATCTTCAGAACAAAGTTGAGAACACCATTTGTTTCAGCATGTGTAATATTGTAAAACTCAACCATCCTTCTCTGCAACAGCTCCAACTCCATGAAGATGTTGTTGTGTTCATCATATTTGATAGTGCCTCGTTTCCCTTTGTATTCATTTGTAATGTGGTACGGGGATCCAACATAGCCGTTTTGCTTCTCATTAAGTCTCTTCCGAAGCTTCCAAACATCTGTAGTGGTTGGTAGAAGTTTTGGAGTGATTCCTTTAGCTTTGAATGCATATCCTTTCCGACTAATACCACTCTCATCCATAGCGCTCTGTACATTCTCAGTGGATATGGTGTTGTTGGTAATAAACTGATCCACCACCTCCCTCTGCACAACCTTAAATTTCTTCTCTTGCAGTAGTTTCTTTGCAACCTTTGAGCTAATCAGAGGTTTCATCTGCATTGCTGGGTTGCTATTTGGATTGATATTCTCCTTGTCGGGTTGCAATACAACCCTGCATGTAGAACCCCAGTGTTAATGTATGGAGGAGCCAGAGGGAAGAAGGCACATAGAAATCAGAGGGCACATAGGAGCAAGAGAGTACATAGAATCAGAATGCTTACCTGATTACTTTGATCCTTTTCTTGAGTCCTCCTAAATTAACCTTAAGATCCTCTACGTTTCGCAACCTTCTTTTCCTTTGCCGAGGTCCAATAGATGTTTTCTTCATTTTGTATTGTTCAACTTGCTTTTGTAGCTTGTTGATCTCCTGTTCCTGGTGCTTGAGCTTTTCTTCTTGCAACTTGCAAAGGTCTCTAAGGTGACAAAGATGGGTATTTTGAACCTGGAACATCTCTTTCTCAAGTGTAGGGGTTATTGAAATTGATTTGCAGTAGCCCAACAAACCATTCTGTCCATCTCCAACAAACCTAAGAAGTGAGGTTGGGCTTAAGAAAGGTGGTTGACTGTAGGTTTGAGGATCATGTGGGTAAATAGATCCATTACACCATATATCCACATTCTTGGCTCCATAACATCTTAGAGCATTCCTTTCATTTGCTGATACAAAGCTGCCACCACGACGTTTTTGCAGTGGAGCGTAACTAGGTTCAAGGTCAATATGAAGATGGTACTTGGCATTGTCTCATGGACATGGGAGTCCGCCATTGCTAATAGAGGTAACAACATCCCAGTAGACTACTATTACCAATAGAGGGAAAAGCTCAGTAGACCACCATTGCCAAGAGGGCGGGAGGGATTAGAGGGGTTTAGTGGAGGGCAGAGTGAAGAGGTCAAGTGGGACTTTCCCAACTACAAATGGCATTGAATGTAGAGGGGTGGCATAGTATATGGCATTGAAGGTTTACAGTGCTCTTACTCCCTAAAGATTCTTGACTTTAAATTTTCCAGTCATCAGTGTGGGCCGTCGTTATCCACAAAAGGTGTTACTAACTTTCTCATGTGGCTAGTTAAACACACCTATTTTATTCCAAAAAATGAAGCTTTTGGTAATTTTTCTAGAGAGATAATGATGCAAATACCCATTTTCTTACAAGGCCCTCCTTTTGACCTCCAAATAGCTCTAATGTGTGCCTTTATAGCCATACACATCATCCAAATCAATTATTACATTGCCATATTCTAACACAACATTGCCAAGTCTACTAGTAAGAGTAGGCTCAATGTGAGTTCCTCCTTTGGCTCTTGACTAATCTAGGATCTTTCCATCTTCAACATAGCTAGGAGTGTTTCTATGAAATCACACACCCTAGAAATGTAATAGTGTTGGGGCCATCTAGGAGAGTAAGCAAATTGCATATTTTTGCAACATTTAGGTAGGAAGCAATATATGGGTGGACTATAACCATATTTGGAGATCTACTAGTATTGTGCATCTAATCCATGGTTTGCTTAATGCTCAATTTATATGTAGCACCTATGGGGATTCAATCCTCTACATCATATAAAGAAGCTTAGGCCTATGTTATCAAACTAAAACAATGGCTCAGCATGGCTTTCTAAAAGTATCTCATTGCATGATTATGTATATTGTGCTATAGCACCATATCGAACTATGGACGCATTGATTTTCTTCAACACACCCTTCCATATAGTAAAGGACATGAATATGTTTTTCATAATTTTCTACGACAAGGAACTAAATATTAGCTAGAACTGTTCATGTTGGGTTTGAAGAATTCAATATGTAAACTCTATCGTGATTTGTGTGTAGTATTTTTTCTATGTTTAAAATGATTGTCATGCTTAAAATGGACCTTCACATTGTGAAATAATCTATATTCTAATAATGTTACTTGTTAAGCATTATGATGAGAACTTGGATTAATTATGTACAAAGAATGCATCCATATAATGCAAAACAGATGTACATGGTGCACAGATCGGATGCCGTAAGCGCGCGTAGTGAGCGTCAGAAGGTCCCCAACAACAAAAGAACTCTACTTTTTGCACACAAATCAATGTAGAAAGCTTGCACGACATGAACAAGAGACCAATTGGGTGCAATCTCCCCCCATGCCTTGTGTGAGCGCTCCACAAAGCATGTATTTCATATATTATTCATCTTCAAGCTCAAATAATAGCCCAAATTACAAAATAGCACGCTTTAGCTTTTGAGTTTGCTTTCGTGCCAATAAAGAATTAAAGCTAATGGGCGCCCAAGAAGTCAGGCGTACCCAAATACAATGTCCAATACAAATATCTAAATCGTGCTCCCATGCGCATACAAAAATAATAAATAAATATCAAGTGCTTTGATAAATAAGCACGATAAAATATAGGCGCCATGTCTAAGATATGCGCCCATCAAAATATTGACGATAAATTTGAATACACGCTATCCTCCAATGCTTCCCACTGCCACCGCTGCTAGCTCTATACATTAACTGAAGCATTCACAATTGTTAGTAAAATAATAAAATTAAATTGACAAAAGTGAATACCTTGTAGTTACATAAATAAATTGATTAGAAACCAATCCTAACCTTAATTTATCACGATTGGTCACTCTAAAATCATAAATGTTTATTAATTAAATATGTATTTTGCGGAATCACTCGCTATGGAATCACCCATGTACACACTAAATTAACAAAACGCCTAAAAAGGATAGGCATCCCCATCGACTTCTCACACAAAGAATCCACTTTGTGTATGAGCCCCGGTAATAAAATTTTACGAAATACACCGTAAAACCTCACAGAATCCGCCGTGGCATGGAATCCGTTGTCATGCTGCTGTGCATCCGAGCCGTAAACACCTCCATTTTTGTTGTGCATCTGTGTTATCTTTTCGTGTGTGTTTCATTGTGTTTGATTGCTGCATTATCCTTCCGTCCTTTTCAATGACCGCATCCAATGTACATACTCCACTTCTGTGTTTGTGTTTGTGTTTGTGTTTGTGTGTGTTTCTGTTTGTGTGCATGTTATGTGTGTGTCAGAAAAAAAAAAATGAAAAAATGATGTCAAAGGACATTATTAAGCTGTTAATTTCAATGATAAACTCCAAGAAAAGTGCAGGATACCGTGGAATCGAAGGAAGGCTTGGGAATTCGCTGTGGATGTTGCAATGAAGTGATTAGATGTTCATCATTTGAAGCTCATGTTGGTTGGGGTTCTCGACGAAATCCGTATTTGAGTATATTTCTATCAGATGGGCAGTCACTACATGAGGTTGCAGTAGCTCTTTTAGTGAAGAGACAAGATAGAGCTGCTGGTATAAGCCCAATGATAATGATGACATTTGTGTAGAATGTGGTGATGGGGGAGATCTTGTTCTCTGTGATGGATGCCCAGGATCATATCACATAGAATGTGCTGGTCTATGCTGATGGAGAAACAGGTCTACCGGAAACTGATGGACTGGACCTGTTTGTGGACTTGGATGATCCTAGATAGTTGGCCCATCCGGAGGATGCGCAGGTTTAGAGGGGGTGGATGTTGTGCTGCTGCGCATCCGAGCCGTAAACACCTCCATTTTTGTTGTGCATCTATGTTATCTTTTCGTGTGTGTTTCATTGTGTTTGATTGCTGCATTATCTTTCCATCCTTTTCAGTGACCGCATCCAATGTACATACTCCACTTGTGTGTTTGTGTTTGTGTGTGTTTCTGTTTGTGTGCATGTTATGTGTGTGTCAGAAAAAAAATATATGAAAAACTGATGCCAAAGGACATTATTAAGTTGTTAATTTCAATGATGAACTCCAAGAAAAGTGCAGGATACCGTGGAATCGAAGGAAGGCTTGGGAATTCGCTATGGATACTGCAATGAAGTGATTAGCTATTCATCATTTGAAGCTCATGCTGGTTGGGGTTCTCGACGAAATCCGTATTTGAGTATATTTCTATTAGATGGGCAGTCACTACATGAGGTTGCAATAGCTCTTTTAGTGAAGAGACAGGATAGAGCTACTGGTATAAGCCCAATGATAATGATGACATTTGTGCAGAATGTGGTGATGGGGGAGATCTTGTTCTCTGTGATGGATGCCCAGGATCATATCACATAGAATGTGCTGGTCTATCCTACATACCGGAGGGAGATTGGTTCTGTTCTCTCTGTCAAAACAATCTTGGGGGAGATAAGAGACAAGTGTCTAGAACAAGTGTAAGAGGTGGGTTAGGCTTCCTGTTTCGAAAGTTGGAGGGAAAGATCAAAAGCTTTGCATTCTCAAAATAGCCTTACCAACGCTATGTTGAGATTGGGGGCGCTAAAAATTCAAAAGGGAATATTGTACAGTTGAGGAAAAAAGAGGAGCGGCCGACTCTGCTAGGGGACACCGAAGGGAAGGATCATGAAGGCGCAGGTCTCCGAGAGGGTTCTGAAGGATCCTATTGTTAATGTAAACATGATCAATTATCTTACAAGCCAGCTTACTGTTCACCATCGACTAGTGCAATTCTGCTGATGTCATGCAATCTGGAGAAAGACGACTGGAGGTTCTGAGTGATTTGGGAAAAAACTTCGCCATCGCCTTTACTGGGAGCCTCTTGATCCTGAATCGTGGGAAATCGGCAGATCTTCCTTGAACATGGCATTGAAAAAGCAATCAACAGAATTATCTAATCGCTTGTGTAATTGGGCATGAATCCTCAACCAAAAACAGATCGTGGACACCTCCGTTGAAGAGCTAATCGGATTCCATGAGAGCGATGTGAACAACGACCAGCTGTGCCCCGATCCTGCCTTCGATCTTAATAAAGCTCATTGTGAGGAGCTGGAGGTGGAGCTAGAAGACGTCCTCTGGTGATAAGCAGTGTGGCTGGTGTAATTGTGGCCCTTGCTATTTTGACTGCTGCATTTCATGTCACATCACATGGCTCTCCCTCAATAGATAAAACCTTGTCATTCCAGAATGCTAGCTATGCCTGTCCTGACTATCAGAAAGCTATCAATTCTTCTTGGGATTGCACAGGATGTTTGAAGATGCATTGTGGCTTTTGTGCTGCACAAACCAATCAGAATGCTCCTGGATTTTGTCTCATATCCTAGTCTACAATTGGTGACAATTGCAAAGCACAATCACGGGCATGATATACAGTCGTCGTTACTGCTTCCATCTCTTCTATTGCTGTAAACACGATGTCTGTCATCATAATCATCATCATATTCAAATTCATAATCATCTCCATCATAGTTATCTCGGGTATGAGCTCCATATCTGTTGGTTCTGTTTAGACTATGTCTGAATGCCTGGAGTAGTCACGATCCACATCACGACTACCCTCCCTATTAGATTGACGGAACTACCCCTAAAATCCAGGACTCATCACTGAAAAAGGAGGAATCAACAGAAGAGGAGAAGGAGGAAAAACGAGTGAGACAAAGGAGGCATAGCACCTCTACCCTCGGGACATTGTGATCTCAGCTACTCAGAGGTCCAGACAGTCATTGATTTTGAATGGTGAGGATGGTCTAATGGGTCTATCGACTGGCTACCCTTTGGGCAGAATGCAGTAAAGCTGTACAAAGAACAGAGACGTAAAAGCTCTATTTCACATGATAAGCTTCTATTAAGGGCTGTGAAGCAAGCTCAAAGGAGTGCATGCCATGGTCTACAAGACAGGAATGATGCAGTTGATAATGTGTGGCAAGAGCTCCTTGCTCAGTATGGGATTGTGTTGAAAGTCTTAAAGAATCGAGTGGATTTGGAACGTGTTAGACGTTTCAGGATAGCGAATACCATACAAACAAGGAAAATGGATACAAGTTTTGATGTAGTGGATGCAAGAGTGTGCCTTATATGCCATTATGGACTGCATCTCTCTGCAATAGGTTTCAGCTCTGTTGACGTGAGCAGTATACATGTCTGGAGCCTATGCATGCACTTATCAGATGCTTTATCCGTTGGACCTGGAGTTTGAACAAGCTGTTTATGACTAAGTCCTGAATCTGGTTGACTTATTTGGTGCCCTGAAAACCAAGATCATATGCTTATTGTAAAGCAGTGGACAGATTGTCATGCTTTGTCATTTATTTTGACTCTTCTTTTGTAATGTACTTGACAAGCAATATAGTGATCTTTGGCATCAGATTTTGAGTTATTGAGATCTTCTTGTTAGCCTCTTTCCTTGCTGTACCTTGAACCCCGTGTTCTGCAGCTCTTGTACGAACTCTACGACACCGTAATCTCTTTTCATAAAACATGAATCCATTATTGTAAGACAGTGAATCAATAGGAATCCAATTATTTGCAACTAATTTATTCCAATTAGTTTGAAAAGTAAGATCCTGATGATAAGTATCTTTCATGGGGATAAGGGAATCAAATGATATCACATAAATATTATGAATTGTCGGTCTTCTACTTAAAGCGTCAGCTACAACATTTTCTTTTCCTGGTTGATATTGTATAAGGGGATGAAAACTTTGAATGAAAGCTGCCCATTTAATATGTCGATCAGATATTTGGGGTTGACTAAGGAGATGTCTAATGCTTTGTTGGCCAGTTTTGATCATAAATTCAGAACCCATTAAGTAATGTTTCCATTGTCGTAAGGCTTGTACTACAGCTAGCAATTCTTTATCATATGTAGAATATTTAAGTTCAGATGGTTTGAGTTTACAGCTAGAGTAGGCTATGGGATGATTATCTTGCATAAGAACGGCTCCTATTCCAGATCCACTAGCGTCAGTAACTACTAAAAAGAATGGTCTATTGAAGTCAGGTAGTCATAATACAGGAACATGGGTTAAAGCATGTTTCAATAAATCAAAAGATTTTTGTTGATTGTCAAACCAGTTATACACAATACCCTTCTTTAAAATTTTAGTCAAAGGTAATGCAAGTAATGAGAAATTTCGCACAAACTTTCTGTAAAAACTAGCAAGACCTAGAAAATAACGTAACTCATGCACATTTTTGGGTATGGGCCAATTTAAAATTGCTTCTATCTTTTTAGGATCGACTTTAATACCTTTTGATGAAACAATATGTCCTAGATATTCAATTTCTGTTTGGAAGAATTCACTCTTTTCTGGGTTAGCATATAATTGATTGTCTTTTAATAACTTGAAAACTAAAGACAAATGCTCATTCTCATTTTTACTGAATACTAAGATATCATCGAAGAATACTATGACACAATGCTGATGTTTCAAGAATATGTGATTCATCATACGACTAAATGTAGCTGGTGCATTAGTTAGACTGAAAGGCATAACTAAAAATTCATAGTGTCCAAATTGTGTTCTAAATGCAATTTTGAATATATCAGATTTATCTAATCTTACTTGATGATAACCAGATTTAAGATCTATCTTACTGAATATGGTAGATCCTTGTAGCTTATCCATAAGATCATCTACCCTAGAAATCAGATATCTATTCTTAACAGTAATTTTATTTAGGGCACGATAATCAATGCACATGCAATAAGTATTATTTTTCTTCTTTACTAATAAAACATGTACACCAAATGGAGAACTATTGGGTCTAATTAATCCTATGTTAAGCAATTCTTCTATTTGATTTTGAAATTTTTTATGTTCAATTTGGTTATGTCTATATGGTGCTTTACATGGTAGTTGTATACCAGGAATTAAATTTATTTTGTGATCTTCAGGTTGTGAAGGTGGTAGTCCAGGTGGTAAATCATTATCAAAAAAATCTTGAAATTGGGCAATAAATTGTGTATGCCTAGGATGCATTTATTTTTCTTTAACTTGAAGTTCATTCACCCATATTAAATAAGATTTGTTACTTTTACGTAATGCACGTTTAGCCTGAGTATGAGTAAGCAGTGGAAAATTATTGGAGGTGTGCATACCATGTAATGTGATTTATTTTCCTTGAAAATAAATTTTAATTGAATGCATAGAATAATCTATGTCAGGATTATACTGATGACGCCAAGGCATTCCTAAGATAATGTCACTAAACTACAAAGGTACAACTAGGAAATTTCTTCGTTCAGTATATTCACCAATTTTACTTTCTAAATTATGCACCTCTTGTGTTCCATTATATCTCGTGCCTATGAATGCAGCTTTAATGCGATAATGTGTAGAAATAGTTGGTAATTTCAATTCTTTCACTAACTTTGTAGAAATAAAGTCATGTATGCTATCATTATAATGTAAAATAGTCTTTTCTTTACCATGTACAAAACATTTCATTGTCAACAAAGAATGTGGAGTTGGCATACCTGGCAAAGTATGTGAAGTAGTACCAATGTCGTCATCATCTTCCGTAAAGTCAAGCATTTCCTCATGTTCTTCATCTTCAATTGCTCCAAGATAATTGATATGGACAGGTGGCTTTTTCGATTGACAATTGGATGTTAGATGTCCAAGTTGATGGCATTTGTAACAAACTATGGGTTTGGCTTTAGATACATTATTGGTAATGGCAAGAAGTTTAGGAATGTTGGGATTTGGCTATGGAAATGGCTTAGGGTTTGGATTGGTATTTGACGGCAAAGCAGGTGGTCTTGTCCAAGACTTATGGAATGAAGATGGAAGAAAACGACTTTGATTGAATCTTCGAAAATTTGAATTGAATTGTTTAGAACCATAGTTACCATTAGTTTGAAATTGTTGTGGTCCCTTGTCTCTTCCTCGAATCTTGTCTTCAGTGTCATGAGCCAAGGAAATTGCATCTTCAAGGGTTGTTGACTTGAACATATTGACATCAGCATAGTAATATCCAAGTAGGCCAGACATAAACTTGCGTTTGTGAGTCGCTTCAGGTACATCTTCGAGCATGCCTAGTTGCAGTAGGGCATTCCAAAAACATTCAATGTATTGGGAAATAGGTTCGCGATCTCTTTGCTGTAGAAGATCCCACTGCTTGATGGCTTTTTTCATGGAACTCAGGAGGAAGGAAATTCTACAAAAAATTCTTTTGGAAACTCTCCCATGTAGTAGGACAATCAATGCTCTTGCAGACCATAGTCCACCATAAGGATGCTCAATCAACTAAATGATTAGTGACACATTTAATTTTGTCTTTCTGATCATATGTTTCTTCATGGAAGTAATCATCAAATTGACTGATAAATGCAAGTACAATCTTTCCATCTCGTGATCCATTGAAAGTACGAAATTTGAAGTTTCTTTTACTTATCTTTGTTTCTTTGCGGATGGATTGGGCTTCAAGTGTTGCATCGATGGTACGTCGTATAAGATCTTCGGGTTGCGGCCCATCTTGGTCGGTGGTAGATTGTTGCAAATTGGCTAATTGAGCTTGCAAAGCTTGTCGGGATCTTCATTCTTCTTCGAGGTGCATCATAATCAAATCCAACTCGTTGGTTCGGGTAAATCACCTTCAGCCATAAAATTGTCCATGTTTGGATCGGTCATCCTGTAAAATTCAAAAGACCTCACACTCTCGAAATCTAATTAAGCGGGATGAGCATAGCTCAAAGGCGAGTATACAAGGCTTGTATATTTTGTTTGGCTTTTATGGTCTTTCTCCTTTGCGATTGCGGTATTCATTGTCACAACCGTCTTCGTAGAAACGGCGTATAATCTTCATATGACCTACGTATGAACTTCTACGTTTGCTAAAACTGGTTCAGCAAGTCTGCAAGTGTGAACAGAGTCTACCAGAGAGCAATAAATGGATTCTGTGCTTCTGTATGTGAACTGCCTTTATGGGAGTTGTTGAGCAAGTCTTTTATGGACCTTTGTGACTTCAGAGTTAAGGAGGCTTGGTGGACTTAGGGGACTTAAGAGCTTAAGGCTCTTATTGATCAAGCGTGGATTTTTAGGACATGAATATGTTCTCGGCCGTTTTGATGCCGCCCAATAGATGTCGTTGCCGCCATTCGTCAGTTTCGTGGATTAAGCTTTTTTTATAAGCTTATTACTACGCTTAATAAGCTTTAAGCTAAAACTTTAAAACTTTGAGCTATGGAGTTTACTGTTAACTCACGACTTGATAAAGGAGATATCCACGTGGTCCTCCGCCTCCACAGGCTGGTCCTTCGCGATCAGAGAGTGCAGAAGGGGGTTCTTGACCGCGAGGAACATGCTGGTATCGACCGTTCACGACGAAACTGACTGTAGAGCTTGTTTATTCTAGGAGCTCTGTCTTCGTGCAAGATGGTAAGCGATTGGAAGCTCTCGATCTTAGCTTTGCTCTGATACCATTGGTGCACAGATCGGATGTCATAAGCGTGCGTAGTGAGTGTCAGAAGGTCCCCAAGAACAAAAGAACTCTACTTTTTGCAGACAAATCAATGTAGAAAGCTTGCACGACATGAACAAGAGACCAATTGGGTGCAATCTCCCCGCCATGCCTTGTGTAAGTGCTCCAAAAAGCATATATTTCATATATTATTCATCTTCAAGCTCAAATAATAGCTCAAATTACAAAATAGCATGCTTTAGCTTTTGAGTTTGCTTTTGTATCAATAAAGAATTAACGCTAATGGGCGCCCAAGAAGTCAGGCGTACCCAAATACAATGTCCAATACAAATATCTAAATCGTGCACCTATGCGCATACAAAAATAATAAATAAATATCAAGCGCTTTGATAAATAAGCGCGACAAAATATAGGCGCCATATCTAAGATATGCACCCATCAAAATATTGACGATAAATTTGAATACACGCTATCCTTCAATGCTTCCCACTACCACTGCTGCTAGCTCTGCACATCAACTGAAGCATTCACAATTGTTAGTAAAATAATACAATTAAACCGACAAAAGTGAATACCTAGCAGTCTTCAGCTACATAAATAAATTGGTTAGAAACCAATCCTAACCTTAATTTATAATGAGTGTGCACTCTAAACTCATAAATGTTTATCAATTAAATATGTATTTTGCGAAATCACCCATGTACACACTAAATTAACAAAACGCCCGAAAAGGATAGGCGTCCCCATCGACTTCTCGCACAAAGAATCCACTTTGTGTATGAGCCCCGGTAATAAAATTTTACAGAATCCATCGCAAAACCTCACGGAATCCACCATGGAATATGCCTCATGGCATCAGTACATGAACACTTATCTTATAGGGGATTATAGTTTGATACCCCAAAATCATATTTCATCATTCTTATGTATGGAGTACAACACAATGTTAATGAAGTGAATCACAATGTCATGTGTCATGTGCAAAAGAAGACTACCTAGTAGAGATTTCATTAAGAAATCAAGGTTTACCTTAGCAAAGCTGGCCAAAAAGCCTTGTTAATTTCTTAATGAACTTGTATTGTGATTATCCATAGGAAGAATGTAAGTTTTTACCTACTATGGCACTATTCATGGGTGCAATATGTCTTTTTCCTACTTCACAACTTGATAGAGCCCTCTTCCAACAATAACCTACCAATAGGTGCCAAGATTCATCTTGTGCTTGCTACTACATGTAGCATAACCAAATATCACTGTCACATGTGCACACACAAGCATTTTTATAGATACAAAAGCACTTTTGACACAGTCAACTATTTAGTAAAGAATGATAGTAAAGTGTGGTGAGGTGAGAGTAAGATACTAATAAAATGTGTTGAGACGAGAGTAGGATAGTAAAGAATGATAGTAAACTGTGTTGAGATGAGAGTAAGGTACTAATAAAAGTCTTATTCAACCCTAGAATGGATAGAGAACAAAACATTGATCATAGCATTGAACTTTATATTCACAATAGAAGAAAAACTATGGGTGTGAAGTATAAGTGATGGGCTAATCCCCAAATCCAAAAGTAGTGGTGAGGAGCTCAATCAACTCAAACACAACGAAAGCACAATGTGAAGAATGTGTGATATAATCAGCTCTACTCAATACTACACCATGTGGTGTCTATTATCTACATAGAGCTAGATTGTACTAGGACTGTATTCGATTATATTGTGATTGCACTGGGACCAGCGCATGCATGCACACACATACACAAATAGAGAGACTAATGGACACTTTTTGAATAGTAACAATGAGTGTCAATCCCATATGGTAAATTATCATTAGCTTAGCACACACAAAGCAAAGTGGTAGCCTAGAGGTGGTGTACTAACTAAAAGCAAAAGGGCTAGTTGAAATGGATACACCTATCTGCCTAGATAGACATTCTTGAAGTCTCCATAGATATTATCACAGTTTGGTGGATATAAACAGTTTGGGATGGAGGCTTGCACAGTTTATTGTATATTTTACACTAGAAATATTTTGAGCATGGTCCTTTAGGAGGCAAAGCATTTTATTTTGTTAAATATATGTTTCTTACATACTCACAAAAAAAATGAAGATTGCCATTGGCCACATGTTAGTCAAAAAAATCCCAAATATCATACTAAAAGTTGGCACTTGGCGTATGCATTGTTTTCCACGTGAGTGCTCTCTCTCTCTCTCTCATGGAGTGGCTACCCTAGTGGTAAGCCACTTATCTTATTAACCCACTAACCTCGGTTCAAATATCCCTTTTGTTCTACATTTGTACAAAATGACCATAATATAGAATGTAGGAGTTGAACCCAATATCTTTTGGGTCACTATATGTTCAACTTAACCAACCAAGCTATACTCGTTTGCTCTCTCTCTCTCTCTCTCTCTCTCTCTCTCTCTCTCTCTCTCTCTTTCATGTGCAACATGCTTTGTTTGTCAACTCTTAGGAAATTATTGCAATTATGCATACCTATATAAACGTTCATATGATATCATATCTATGCAAGCCCTACTTTTATGTCCATGTATAATTTTCCTTGATATGAGATTCAACATGTTAAAGTTACAAAATAGATTGCATTCATTTATCACAAATCTTGGATTTTACGAACATTGTGTTTGGATGCCAATGGCAATGTCAATAAGAGTGCTGGCACCACGCGTTTAGCCTCTAAGTCAAGGTGACTATAAATTTAGTAAACAGGAAACGAATAAGGCATGTGCCCACTGCCACCTATCTAACTTGACGTATATGATATGTAAAGGGTCCCTGTCCGTTACCCCACTTTAATCCCTCTGTATGTGGGTCCCGTCTTGTACCTTGAGAACTGAAAGAGGGAATCAATGAATGAGTCGAGACTTCGACGGGAAGGCCCGCCGTCCTTAACAGCGCTCTTTGCAGCCTCACGGAGCCTCTGGAGTCGCAGCCTTATATCCTTACTAAGCTCCTTATTCATCAGGAATCGCACCTTCTCCTGGATCTGATGTTGAGAGACGAGGTGGCTTCCGAAGCGACTACGGCTGCGCGTTGCTTCTTTCTCGTCAGTTACCTCATCGAACTCCAGGCCGACCTTCCATCCGTCCACCACGCACCTACAGTCGAGCATCTGGTCGCCGGAGAAGGGCCAGCAGAGCATCGGAACGCCCCGCACTATGCTCTCCAGCACGGAGTTCCAGCCGCAGTGCGTGAGGAAGCCCCCCACTGCCGGATGGGCTAACACCTCCAGCTGCGGGGCCCAAGGCACGAACCTCGACCTGCCGCGAGCTGTCATGCGAGCCGCGAATCCCGCCGGGAAAGCCGCATCCGCCCCAAGCATCAGCGCCGGCCGAACCACCATCAGGGTCGGGGTTCCGGCCCCTTCCAGGCCTGCCGCGAACTCTTCTATCTGCCTCGCTGACAGCATCGTGATGCTTCCGAACGAGACGTACAGCACCGAACCTCGCTCCTGCCTGTCGAGCCACTCCATGCAAGCCTCGGCCTCCTCCGGCCACAGCGACGTCCCAAGCTTCATCTTATCTCGCGTTTCTGCATCTAGAATCTCTTCCGCTGTGATGAATTCGTCGGGAAGTAGTGGGCCTATGATGGGCGTGCTGTAGGGCTGCTCCTGTATGAACGCCAGGGCGGCTGGCTCCATATCAGGCAGGGTGTTGAAGAGGACCGCCGCACTGTCGTGTACTGCTTTGAAATTCTCGATGAGGTACGAGAAGACGAAGTCGGATGGGTCGCAAGGCTGGAGGAAGATGGGAACCTCGCTGAGACGCAGGGGTGGGCATCCGGGGATGCATGTGATGAGCTCATCTGCAGAAATCTGATACGATAGACTGAGAACAGATTTTATTACTCCAGTACGAGAGAGAGAGAGAGAGCGATAATACTGTAGTTTTTCAATGTCACAGTAGAGTAGCAGAGAGAGAGAGAGAGAGAGAGATTAGTGTAGTTTTTCAAATGTCACAGTAGAGTAGCACAGAGAGAGAGAGATTATAATTTATGACCAATAGCACCGTAGCTTTTCGATGTGACAGTAGTCTAATACACTTACCTTTGGGTGGCCTGTACCCCCCGGTGAAGATAACATGAGCCGCATAGCTCGCAGCGTTTTGCGTCCAGAAGCCGACGTGGGGGATTCCCAGCTTCTTGGCAACACGAGGCGTGGATATAACAAAGATGTCGGCAATGATGCAGGAGACCGGCGGGTCCACCAGCTCCTCCTGCAGGAGACGGCAGAACCCAGGCTCCATGTCGATAAGCGCTTGACATTTTGTACGCACGTCAGAGAAGATGTAGTCCTCTGGTCTGAGGCCATCCGGTATGCCTACCAGATTGATGCTCATGTCCTGCTGCTGCATACTCAGTATTTCCTTCTCAGTCTGATCTGAATCGTGCGTATTTCTCTGATCATTGATATAATGGCGGCCCGGCAGGGGCACCTTCGCCTCTTTCTGCGCGCGCAGCAGCCGCTCGTGGTTGTACTGCGTGTTCGCGAAGGTGACCATTACCCCTCTCGCAGCGAGCTTCTTGGACAAGTGCATCATCGGATTGATATGCCCCTGTGCCGGCCATGGTACCACTAGCACATGCGGTTGCATGTTCTTCTCCTTCACCTTCTCGTCCTTCAAAAAGTTTGATATATGATCAAGAAATGCTACAGCTGGTTCAGCTCGCGACTCCTTCAGTCCCCCCTCAATCTCATGTATATGACTAGGAGCCATGGCACTCTTTCTCTGCTCCTTCCTCTGATCAAGATATGCTACAGCTGGTTCAGCTCGCAACTCCTTCAGTCCCCCCTCAATTTCATGTATATGACTAGGATCCATGGTACTCTTTCTCTGCTCCTTCCTCTGATCTGGACTCGGAAGCTTTTCTCTTTCTCTCTCTCTCCCCAATGTACTTTTCTTTCCCAAGGCTCACAACTTCACATCTCTCTTCCATGTGAATGCCGAGCCCTGCAAGCTTATTGATGTCTCGAATCTCGATCCCACCTCCGTGGTTTTTGTCCCATCTGAACCAGTGTTCATTTTTAAAGTACCCTAGGTTATTTTCTAGTGAAGGGCTCATCGAGAAATGCCTTTCTTATGGAAGGGCTTTTTCAAAATTTGGCCTTTCACATATGCTTATTCTTAAATTTTCCTTTCTAGCTATAAAAATTATTTTTAAAAAAATATTTAATCATTATAACACTTACATACACCTTTTCTTTAATTTTTCATGTTCATTAATATTTACAAAATTGTAATACTAACAATAAGGATGAATATTTGAAATGTAGTATAACATACAACTAATTATTTTAAGTATTAAAAAATAAAAGCATAATATTATCACTAGAAAAAATTTCAATGCCATGATAAGGCTTTAATTTAAAGCTCAATCAAGTAACATACTCTAGAAAGGAAACAAGATGTCTCTACAATCATTGATGGTCTCAAATATAATAACAACACACTCAAAGCACATCATTACTCATATTGTCCTACATGAGCTTGGTTCAATCCATCCCACATGGCATAGATGGTATCCCAATCAACATTTGTAGGGTCTTTAGCACAATTGTATGAAAGAAACATGAGCTCATTCAAGATTTCCAATGACAATCTATTGCGATCATTGGATTTTATATGATTCATTTTAGAGAAGCCTCTCACAATCAACGGTGCTTGCAACAATAACCAAGCATGCATGCCATAACTTTTTCATCTCTCCAAATACTTGATCAAACTCAATATCATGCCCACATAATTGCTAAGCAATATGCATACTTTTGACTTGGACATGTTCTCTTTAACTTCACCATGAAGTCTCCATACTCAAGCTTGCATGCATCAACATTAACAAGGGTCCCAAACTTTTCTAACAAGGCATTTATCCGTATATTACCCTGTTGAGAATCAGCAATCACACTCAAACAGCCTCTTTGTATGGAGTCTCAGGGTCAAGGACATGCAGGCTAACTTATCCCATATGCACAATGGTGCCTACTGCAGTTTCCTACTTTCCTATAAAGCATTGTACTTGCTTCCTTTCTTAATGCAATGATAGTACTCTTTTCATTTCAGTAAAGTGTCAATGTCATTGTCCACATACACAAGATTGTGTTTATGAGTCCAAGTCTCAATCTTGAAACCTAATTCACTTGTGTAACAAATAATGTCCATTCCATCATGAGTCTACACTTCTCCTTCCATCCTCCATAGCTTCTGGTTATGTCATGCTCTAGATCCCGCATTTCTAACATGATATCAGAGCCCAGTTGGGCATGGCATTGCTTCTCCAGCCTCTCTTGATTCTTCTGAACCTCCATCCAGCTCAGTGTCAGTGTATGACTTCTTTTCTCAACTCTACTCTCACTGAAGCTTCCATGGCAGCCATAGCCAGCAGCACCCTGTCAGATTGAACTGCTTATATCTCACTCCACAGGTCAAATCTCTTGGAGCTTCCTTCTGGAAAAGTATTCCCCAACTCATAAAGCTTCCCTGTATCACATCAATCCAGGACATTGGACCATCTGGAGCTCAGCATTGTGAAAATCCCCAATCTCTGTTCTGTGTCTGCCATAGCCAGACAGGACCTACCTTGCTTGGAGCTTCCATAACTCTTCAACCAGGCCATTTCAGCCCACGATTTCTTCTGGAGAGTTGTTCCTCTGCTCAAGGCGCTTCATCTTGGCGCAATAATCAATGACATTGATGCTCCCTGGCTCCAGCATTGCAGAAATTCGACCTCGCTGTCCAGATCTGTGCCGATTCTGTTCGCGGCACCTGCGCACTGCATATTGACCACGATCTGCACAATCTCCATGGGGCTTTGGTAGCCCATGACATAAGCTTCCTAGATATGTAAAAAGTTTTGAAAATGATGCACTGTAGCTCCTGCAATAAGCAAAAAACCAGGCCCTTGTCTCAGAAACCCTAATTCCACCATAGCCAAAAGCTTCAAAATCTTGACATTTTTCATTGTTTCTCTCACTGAAGTTATCAACAGTGATTTTAATCACTGAGCAATACTCTCTGAAGTTCGTTAAAGTACTGTCACTCAGATCTGAAGACATCAGCATCAAATCAAGAAGGGGAAGATCACTTGGAGTAAAAGACTTTTGCAGATTTGGTATTCATTGACACTCAGTTAGTGCTTTTTAGCACTTGTGTCTCTCAATCAATTATTCTGTTGCTCAAATCTAATAAAGCCTGAAGTTGATTTGCTACTGTTCCCGTAAATCTAACATGGGCAAAGACTCGCCAAATGCTCGATTCAAAGGAGTCGGATTCCACACTTGGCAAACCCGCATCAAGCTCATCCTGATGAAGAAGGGTCTCTGGGCCATCACAAATGGCAAAGAGAAGAAACGGCGGGACGCGGACCTTGCAACTACTTGGCAAAAGAATGATGACAGAGCCCAGGCCATTATCAAATTGGAGCTAGATGACCGTTATATCCATCACGTGGATAACTGTGAGACCTCACAGGATACATGGAAAAGACTTGACACCCTGTTCGGTGCACAATCTAAATCATCAAAGTATGGTCTCCTAATTGAATTCTTCAGGCTTGAAATGAAGTCCAGCACATCACTTGCCACACATCTTAATTACATGGAAGGACTCCTAACCCAACTTGCAAGAATCAATATTAAAATGGATGAAGATGTTTGCATCGGTGTTCTACTTAAGAGCTTGCCTCCTGAATATAATAACGTATCAACAACTTTAATCAACATGCCAAATCCTGAACTTGTTGATATCCAGGCATCACTGTTAGAAGAAGAAAAGAAGCTAAAAACTAAAGAAGAGCCAAGTACCTCTAGAGATGAGCATGCATTATATGTTGGCAACAGGTACAAAGGCAAGAAAGATCAGCTCTTTTGTGACTTCTGCAAAAGGACCGGACACACCGAGAAGTTCTGCCACGCAAGAAAGAGATCCCAAAAAGCCTATCTAGTCGTAGTCAAAGAAGAAGAAGAAAATGAAGCAAAGGAAGAAGAAGATGAAGATCACCAGGATCGGAAGGACAAGACTCATCAGTCCTTGTACTCTCATAATTCTGATAGACTGTTTTAATAGCCTTGTATTTTTCCTTGCCCTAATGCTTCCTGCCATAAGCTATGTAAACTCCTTATGTAACTTGGCATTACAGTCCCTGTACACTTTGTGAGGCCCCTGTTACAGCCTCTGGATGTCCACCATGTTTATGGTACCCACACTTAGCTTTTTCTGCGACAGCCTCTGGTGTTTTGCCATGTCTGTGGTATACCCACACTTTGCAGGTGGTTCTCATTACAGCCTCTACACACTTTGTGCCTTTCCTAGTTGTGATTGAGGAGGGGTGTTGAGAATCAGCAATCACACTCAAACAGCCTCTTTGTATGGAGTCTCAGGGTCAAGGACATGCAGGCTAACTTATCCCATATGCACAATGGTGCCTACTACAGTTTCCTACTTTCCTATAAAGCATTGTACTTGCTTCCTTTCTTAATGCAATGATAGTACTCTTTTCATTTCAGTAAAGTGTCAATGTCATTGTCCACATACACAAGATTGTGTTTATGAGTCCAAGTCTCAATCTTGGAACTTAATTCACTTGTGTAACAAACAGTGTCCATTCCATCATGAGTCTACACTTCTCCTTCCATCCTCCATAGCTTCCGGTTATGTCATGCTCTAGATCCCGCATTTCTAACATACCCATCATGAAGCATCCCCAAATATCATGTGGATAATCCTTTGGACTGAAGATTTTTGCAATCTCAAACAACTTTAAATCACCAAACCTTGCATATAGTTTAGATATGACTTTTTGAACAAATTACTCACCAATTTCAATACAATTTTCCCAAGTCACCATCTGGCTACATCTATCCTTAGGTCCCAATGAATTATTATGAAGATGGTGCCTTTCAATAGCTCCAACATTGTTGATCAGAAAATGCACATATCCATCTTTAACTTGCTCATAAAACTTTGAGAGATGTTGTGTTCCATGACCAAAGTCCCCCAATAGGAACCATGCCTCAAGAATATCTATGGCTACCATAAGCTCTGTTCCTATCGAAGCTATGTCGACTTGCTCAATGTGGAACTTTTTGTTCAAAAGATTTAGATAATGCAACACATTAGCTAAGAGATGAAGGAAAAATTGAATCTTAAATGAGGTAAAAAGAATATACAACTCTGCATTTTCCCTCATCCATATACGCAATAAAATATACATAAGTGTTACAAGTCTTTTTACCACTTGTCCTCTAGAGAGCCAACAGATCTCATGCACCTTCAAAAGCTCATGAACTGGTAGCTCAAATTCACTAGCTAAATCTTTCAATTATGTGTTCCTCTTGTAAGAACTAGTGATCCATTTATATGACTTTTGAGCCAATGCCTCTACTATATCAAAGATTGGCAATGTAGATAATGCATCCTTAGCTGCCAATGCATCTCTATGTGTTATACAATAGGCCCCAACTAAATGTGGCACCTCTCAAGCAAATCACTTGACTAGACCATTTTCTTGCCCGCTCATTACACTGCATCCATCAGTGGAAAATCCTACAAGCTTTGATTTTGATAGACTAAAGCTTTGTAGGAACTCTAAAAGTCCATCATATTGTCCCTGACATGTCCCATTTTGTGTTTTCAATAATGCAAAAAATCTATTACATACATGTCCATTGCCATTAACATATAAGTATGTGATACTTACAATCATATGGTGATCATTAGACACATCTATACTCTCATCCACCATAAGTGAATAAAAAGGACTTTCACTAATCTTTGCCTTTACTGTCTCATACAAGTATTTGTAGCATGCCTCCAAAAACATATGGAAATATAGGATGCATAACTTGCCTGACTAGGAATATATGGTGGCACAAAAAATACTAACTCCTCAACATTCTTTTGAAAGTCTGAAAGAGGTTTATCCCTAATAGCAATGAAACACATGACTTGGAGCAGCACTTTTGTCCACTTTTGCTTTATCCTTGTTTTGCAAATGTGTATCAAGAGGTAGAGTTGTAATTTTCTCTTTCTCTACCCATAGGAACTTCAATTTGAGATGTTCCTTGAATTTTTCATCTACCTCCAATGATGGTCATTGAAGAACTGTGCTGCCAACGGTAGCAAAAACATTGCTTATCTTAAAATGTGTGCACATCTTGCATCGGATCATTGTTTTCCATCTACATCATGAACTACATAACTCCATGGAAAGTATACTTTCCAATGTTCTTGATAAGCACGCTGGCCCTTTACTTTTTTTGCAATTGACCTGTCATAGTCCAAAATTGCATCTCCATGTGTCTCATATTGTTCTCTAATTTCATGTAGATTTTGCATGACATTGACAATTTCTTCCATTATGCCATTGTCATCTTCTAGCTCTTCTAACCTCACATTGAGGTCCATACTCATAGCCCTTGTAGGAACTATAGATGTGCTAGAGCTTGCATTTGGAATATCATTATCTATAGCACTATTAGACACATCTCTACTAATTTTCTCTTTCGCATGAAAGCCATTGAGAGGCTTAATTGCTGAGAGTCCTTCTTGGGGCGACCAACTCTTGTCAAAAGGCCATAATTCCCAATGCAGGTGGTCCAAATGAGGGCTTTCTTGAACATACACATATAGAAAGAAATAATAGTTATTCGCAAACCCTATTGTTGAGGTCTCATCATGAAAATAAATCACGGCTTTAATAGCATGATGATAGAGCTCACAGTTATCAAGTTTGTACTAACATGTCAATCTAACCCATTTTTCAACCTTGTAAATTGGTTCATTTACAACATGGCATGACACACAATTCTTGCATATACCATTGTAAAACATTTCAACTTATGCATAGTCAAGATATTCCTTATGCAAGAATTTTGTAATATCTCCACCCCCTCTCTACGTAAGAACCCCCCTCAACAATATTAATCAAAAAATTTTTAAGGCCTTCCCCCCCTATCGATGTCGCCAACTAGCAGAGGGAGGGGGAGCCGCAGTAGTAGTCATCGAGGATAAAGAAAAAGAGGATGAAGGCGGAGCTATATTAACTGTCAAAGTAGATGAAGTACGAGATGACAAGGAGCTAGAGGTGATAACAGCAAGGTCGATGAGGATGACAAGGACGCTGATGAAGATGAGGACAGCAACGAAAACGATGATGGGGAGGAGGGGCACACATGTGCCACCTCCATTCCCCCCCACTATCCCTTCTTCCCCCTTGGGAGTAGCTTGCATGGTGATGGCCAAATCTCACTGCCCAGATGGAGTTAAGGCCTCCATATCACAATGTTCCCCCCTCCCCCCCAATAATACTCTTCTCTCCCTCCCCCCCCCCCTTATATAACCCCCCCCATCATAAGGGACAAGAGGGAGGCTTGGATGAACGGCATGTTGAGAGAGAGAGAGAGAGAGAGAGAGAGGTGAGAAGAGAGAGAAGACGAAGAAGAAGAAGAAGAGAGAGAGAGAGAGAGAGAGAGAGAGAGAGAGAGAGAGAGAGAGAGAGTTTGTGAAGGATCTCCTTCTCTTCCCCTCCTTAGAGGGTGGCCACACACATTTTCTCTTTTTCCCAAGCTCAATATCCCCTAACCCACAAGCTGATTTTCCCCAACCGCCCCTCTTCTCATGCAAGTGGCTTGCTGAAGTCTTGTGCGAGTCATGTCTAACAGAGAAGAAGATCGAAGATGGCCCCCAAGTGGAAAATGTCACGCGCAAATGGCAATCCCTCAACAAGTAACGAAGCTTTGGGCGAGGACATCACTGCCAATCCAACTACGGTACCGATCATAAGTAATATATTTCCAAATTAATAGATGTTTTCTTTAGATGCATTAGACACGAACTATACCACATAAGAATATTTCGTTAAAAAACGTAAACTTCGTCTTGATTATTCGAAGGATTGAGTTTCCAAATGCATGTATTAAGAAAATTTAATTGCAATTAGTTGCTATGCGATAAATCCATGCACAGCATAAGCAACGTATAAGATTCTAAAGTATTAAGCATCAATAAGACTTCGATTAGTCCTTATTCAAGACAATATTGTTCAAGGTTTGTAGGGTTACCTTGAGGGTTATGCACATAGATAGTAACGCATGGGAAAGATTAAATGAAACATACATCAATGATACATGAAAGCTTGAGCAAGTTACTATATGTATATCCTCTACATCATGTGCATTCAAGGCCTATTTATAAATATCCTTATCTGTAAATTTTTCATGAATAAAACATAATTATTTTCTATTCAATCTGTAAATAACTCCTTTATATTACACCCTTTTGTATGTGAAAAATGTATAAAAATGGTATTTTAAAAATGCTTTATTTTGAAACCACGTGATGCACACATATATTCATAAGTAACTTACCTGAGCATGAAAGGATCTTATTGAATAACGGTTAAAGAGTTTACCTTGTGCTGCTAACCCTACAAGGATTTGGGCCATTAGCGACGCCGATTAGCGACGGCGGATAGCGGCGTCGCTATTGGCGTCGCTAATAGCGTCGCAGCGACGCCGCAGGGAAAAAACGAGGCCGAAACCTGAGTGCGGTTTTCATTTCTTTTGCTTCGAGTTTTGAGAGCGAGAGCGAGGGAGAGAGCGAAGGCTTTGTGAGAGAAGAAGAGGAAGAAGACTTGCCGCCACCGCCACCGCCGTTGTTCGCGAAGGAGAGGAGGAGCCTTCATCACAAAGAGAAGCCGCCCCACGCTCGCCATATCTCATTGGTGAGTCTCCCTCTCTCTTTCTTTTGCTTGTTCAAGGTTTAAATCACTCTCTTTTGCTTGTTTAGGAGAGGAAATGAAAGAGAAGGAGAGGGAGAGGGAGAGAGAGGGAGAGGGAGAGGGAGACGGAGACGGAGAGAAAGAGAAAGAGAGGGAGAGTGCATTCTCTCTCTCCCTCTCCCTTTTTCTTGTTTAATGTTTAAATCACTTTCTTTTTTGCTTGTTTAGGAGAGGAAATGAGAGATTAAGAGAGAAAGAGAGGGAGAGGGAGAGGGAGAGGGAGAGGGAGGAAATGAGAGAGGGAGAGAAAGAGAAAGAGAGGGAGAGGGAGGGAGAATGCATTCTCTCTCTCCCTCTCCCTTTTGCTTGTTTAATGTTTAAATCACTTTCTTTTTTGCTTGTTTAGGAGAGGAAATGAGAGAGAAAGAGAGGGAGAGGGAGAGGGAGAGGGAGGGAAAGGTAATGAGAGAGGGAGAGAAAGAAAAAGAGAGGGAGAGTGCATTGTCTCTCTCCCTCTCCCTTTTGTTTGTTTAATGTTTAAATCACTTTATTTTTTTGCTTGTTTAGGAAATGAGAGAGAAAGAGAGATAGAGAGGGAGAGAAAGAGAAAGAGAGGGAGAGGGAGAGGGAGGGGAAGGAAATGAGAGAGGGAGAGAAAGAGAAAGAGAAAGAGAGGGAGAGTGCATTCTCTCTCTCCCTCTCCCTTTTGCTTGTTTAATGTTTAAATCACTTTCTTTTTTGCTTGTTTAGGAGAGGAAACGAGAGAGTAAGAGAGAAAGAGAGGGAGAGGGAGAGGGAGAGGGAGGGGAAGGAAATTTAAGATAATAGACTTATTGATAATGGTATGCAATGTGCTTTGCCATGGGCCACGTACATTGGTGACTCTTTAAGATGGCTTAAAAATGGTCAATTCCTTCATAACGTCCAAGTAGGGGATCTAATTGTGATATGCACAACTCATTGTTTTTGTATTAACTTTATAGGCATACCAAATTAGAAATCATGCCAACTAGTCAACGGAAGGACTAAAAGAAAATGATACGCTAGCTAATGGTCATTACGGTACTTCATCAAAATGAACCCAAAAGTATTGTTATAGAAGAAGAAACCCTTAAATTGAGTATAGGATATTTTCTCTCAGGTCTTATGACTATGAGTAGAATTGATTGAAATAAATTTTATTACTATAGTTATTAAATTTCATAGATGGTGCACATTAATTTTAAAATGGATTACTTATACTCAAAGCTGAGATATAACAAATAATTATCTACTGGGACAAACAAATGCTTGAGCATAATACAAGGCCGAGATATAACATCGGAAAATCTCTCAACTACTATATACAATGCAAGATTTATGGTCAACTTGCAACTTGACGTACATCTCCATAAAGCTATCCATTTAAGCTTTGTTTGTTGTAATGTAGATAAGATGGAAAACGAAGGTCTTATTGTTCAAGACCGCGAGACGTATCTTAATCAGCGTGTCCCATGTCCTTGCTCTCAATGCAAGTTGGCAATTAGACGAAAACACCGATTGTCTATAGAACACATACGACGATTTGGCGAGTTTCAATCTGAGATCATTGATCAGGTGATTGCAGATTTTTAGCAAATGGTAATTTGAAGTTAATATTAATCATGCATTGTACTCTCAAGCTAATTGAAAACCATACACAATAAGATTGGGTCTTGTTGGCAAATTTTCTATCCAGGGGGGTGATGTCTTGACCCAAGGGGGAGTGCACCCTTTGCGGCCAATTAGAAGAGTTCGTGGACATGCGATGGATGGATTGCAGGAGCCAATCGACCACTCGCAAGGCCCATCTATACCGTCAATGCCAGAGGAGACAGACAACCTTCCCGACCTACCTACAATCTTGGAGCCTAAGATGGAGGCAATGATCGATGCATTGATTCCCATGGATGTTGAGACATCTGACCTGCTTAGAGAGGAAGCATCCATACCATTATATGATGGGTGCCGAGTATCTCGATTGAAGACATTGCTTGCACTCTTAATTGTGCAAGCAAAATACGGTTGGAGCGATACGAGTGTGACTGAGTTATTCAGGTACCTTGCACACAGGCTTCATTGATTTTTTTTAAAACAGTATTATTGCAAACATTTGTGTTTTTTCAAGGTGTTTTATATTTTTTTCAGGTTATTGAAATATCATATATTACCACCTGTAAAATATTACACGGCGCAGCGAACAGAATTTGAGAAAGAGATAGAGAGTACACAACAGATAAGAGGAGAATCAGTAAAATTCTTTAACTCCAAACAACTGATACAAAGATGGCTCTGTCCACCCGTGCGCTTCCACTAAATGAAGCTTAGATGGCGATCTAGACAGAAGATAGGTGAAGAGCTTAAGGCTAGCTGGAACAACAACTCTGACTGGGTGAAAGATGAGTGTAAGATGGCTGCGAAGGGGTTTAGCTTTTATAGCCTGCGAAGGTCGTTAGGTCAGCCTGCTGACCGACCTACCATATGAGCCTCCACTAGTCGACCAGGGAATATTCCAGGGAATATTCCCTTTACTATCAGTGTGTGCTCGACTTCTTACAGTGTGTGGCCTATAGTGCTTGTCAACTACAACATCCCTCCATGGCTTTCTACGAAGAAAGGACATCTCATCCTTAGCTTGCTCGTCCCGGGCCGCTACAAAGTAAAAAATATGGACGTGTATCTTCGTCCATTAGTCGATGAGCTTAAGATTTTGTGGGAGGAGGGGGTCACGGTGCAAGATATGAGCAGGCGCGATGGTCGGCGGTCAGCCAACATTCGAGCCATTCTCATGTGGACGATGCATGACTTTTCGGGATTGGGAGAGTGCTCAAGTGAGCAGATCTTTGTTCTCGCTGGTAATATCTATATTTTATTTCATTCAATCAAGTATTCACTAGGTCGTGGCTCGCCTTATAGGTCTGGTTACCTCAGGTTATCATGCATGTCCATTGTGTGGGCCACAATTAGACTCCCGAAGGTCACGAACCATGAAGAAGATGGTATATCAAGGACACACCGCTTTCTTGCCGGAGGATCATGAACTCAGGGAAGGTTTTCTTGGACGACCTCCAGTATGTATGAACGCTGCAAGCTAGTGTGAGCTGAAAATGGTAAACCCGGAATCACATCCAAATGGAATGCGACGGTTCTCAGTTTTCTACGAGTTGTCATATTGGACCCACTTACAGGTCAACTACTTGTTGGATCCCATGCATATTTTCAAGAATGTGGGCAGCTTGCTATGGGACCACATCATAGGAAAGAGAGACACTATAGGGTCACGAATGGATTTAAAGGAGGTAGGTAAGATGGAGGCGCTTTGGCCGCAGTCGAGTGCTGAAGGGGGAGTGCAGCTTCCTCGCGCTCCCTGGGTTTTGTCTACTAAAGAAGAGCGCATTGTGAAGCAAGTAATCAAGTCTATCCGCACTCTGACGGGTATGATGCGTTCTCTTAGGTCCGCATTTTCTAAAGATGACCAAATGTCTGGGCTAAAATCCCATGATTGGCATAAGATATGTCAGGTTTGTGAATAGAATGGATTTTAATTAGCGTGGACATTTTACAATTTGAAAAGTGGCCATTATTCATAATGCTTTCTCATTTGTGGCAGTTTGTCCTACCGATCGCGATCGCTGGATGCCTTACTCTAGAAATTCGCAGGGCCATTTATAAGTTGTCGAATTTGGTGCAATGGATCTCACAGAAAGAGATTAAGACATCCTCTATTGAATCCGCAAGGCGGGGAGCAGTTGAGACGGTCTGTCTCTTTGAGAAATACCTGCCCACTAGCATGCTCACGATACAAGTTCACCTTCTTGTGCATCTTGTGGACGAAGTGGAGATTGCTGGACCTGTCCATACGCGATGGATGTTCTTCCTGGAGCGCTTCATGAAAACCCTGAAAGGCTTTGTGCGACAACGAGCTCGTCTAGAAGGTAGCATGGCGGAAGGTTGGTTGGTGTCAGAGGCATTAGTGCATATCTCACAATGGCTACCAACGGTGGAACCAGACAATGAAATGCTATGGATGCTGAAGGACGATGATAGGTTGACTGGAGATGTGGTGGTTGAAAATGGGGTAGAAAAAAGAATGGATGCCTCAATGGAAGAGAAGGTGAATCGCTTTTGTATGTTGCACCATGCCTCCATGGAGACGTGGCTCGCCAAGTACCAGATTGCAAGGCAAGATCGTGAGGAAGCGCGAGCTGAATTCCGACGCAGTACACGTCACCGACCGATTCGATATCCCGAAGGCATGGAGGAGATGCCGCGGTTTATGTCAACACGATGGTTGCATGGAGCCTTGACCGCAGCATCCAGTGAAGGGACAAAGGTCTCAATGGAGGAGTGGGAGTTCTGGAGGGGATGTAGTCCAAAGGTAATGAGGGGTTTAGAATGTGTCGTATCTAAATTTGCTTGCTACATCTAATTTGAGTGTTTCAATGTACAGTACAAAATATATAGTGCAGCGTGGTCGTGTGGACGGCATTTTTGGGTGGAGCGTATTGACAAAATGCGCTCCACAATGGACTGTGGTGTCATGGCAAGGTTTGAGCAAGAGAGCCGATGACAAGCAACGGATCTGAACACGGTTGTGGATGAGATGGAGTATTTTGGGAACTTGCAAAGTATTATTACGGTGGATTACCGTAGCTTCTCCATGATACTATTCGATGTGCAGTGGTTCAAAGTGGTACTTGGAAGAGCTGGAGCAACTGTTCGACGAGGTCCATCTGGATTTCTCAAAATAGATTCCGAAAAAAAATGGACAGATTTGCGCGACACCTTTGTGTTGCCTGCCCATTGTGAACAGGTGCAAATAGTCATTTGCTTGCTAATTGTAATACGACATGGTTTATGTCACAATGGTTTGAACTTGATTTGTAAGTGTTTGTGAACAGGTAATCTTCTATCCAAACCCCCGACAACCTCGATGGTGGTATGTTATACCTTCAACTCCTCGAGGTGCGAGAGTATATGATCAAAGCAATGTTCCAGGCATTGATGAAGAAAATATGCAAATAGAGGGGTCGATATTACAAGGGGTGGAGGCCACCGCAAGCTTGGAGCCCGTATCGGCTCACAATGATGGAAATGCCCGTATCGGCTAACAATGATGGAAATACAGAAGTCGTAGAATTTTTTGAGAACGAGGCAGACTCATTCATTTGTGGTGACATGTCTATCGACCTTCCAGTGTATGCAGAGTTGTGTCAGGAGATTAACATGGGACCATAGAATACTTCATTCTTGGAGAATTGTATTACTCAATTCGTTGTTTAGATCTTCCATAAAGGTAGATAAGATATGCATTTTAAGAGGGATTTTTCAAAAATGATTTATATTAATGTGCTTTATATAGTTTAAATTGATTATTATAACATCATTTTTTATCTGTGCAGGTGACATTTTCAGGATGAGTCGAGGGATGAGCGATGAGGAGTTTCAGGACATGATGGCACGCATGTCTCCAGATCAGCTCGCGAGATTCAGAGAGATGGCAGACCAGGAGCTGTCTCGTTCTTCGTCAGGGCGCTCTGCTAGATTTGCTTCAGCGTGATCAGATGCTTCAGCTTCGAGCAGACGATCTCGACGCTTACGACTTGGGCCAGAGGGAGGGACTGCAGGAGGATCAGGGGGGTGCTGCTGTGGAGACACGGACGTGGTGTCTCCGTCTCGTCGTTCAGCTGGAGCTGTATCATCTCCAGGATTTGTCACACCTATGGGGACGTCTACTCCAATTACTCCGGCTTTTGCACAGCCATCGGCAGATGGCACGCCTTTTGGTGGTACTCCTTTTGGTGGCACCCCCTTTGGTGGCACCCCTTTGAGTGGCACTTCGGGAGAGGGTACCCCCGTCGGTACACCGGATATACAGGGGTCTCCTGGATATGCCCAGGAGCGTGGATAGATATGGGAGAGGGCCCATCTTAGGCAGACTCCTAGGGGTTATGGATACCTAGTGGATAGTAGGTCAGGAGCCATCATCATGAATGATGAGGGGAGGAGGGTGATGGCTCGCATAAGGGAGTTGTGCCAACAAGTTTTTTGGCACAATGCCCTGAATCATTGGAGGAACATACAGGAGGGGAGCAAGGACTACATAGTAGCATCCTTGCACGACGAGTTCCCGGTGCCAGCTGCAGTAGATAGATTCTCTACGAGCTGGATGATGGATTGCATGCGTGCATACATGTCACATAGACGATCCGACACACGTAAGGCAATCAAGAGTGGGGCTCCAAAGCCCGAGTGGTTAGATGCAGACGACTGGCGCCGACTGAGGGAGGAGGCTACAGATTTGCCAGGACATTGGAGTCAGCAAAGCGGGAGGCGGCGAGGGCATGAATCGAGGCCGGATCGGTGCATCATCTTGGGAGTGGCGGCCACAGGACATATTTGGAGGACTTTGTAAGTTTCTCTTTTGTTTTGCTTATTTGTTTTTTTGAGATATTCTTTGTACTGACAATCATGTTTCTAACAGTTAGCATTTTATTTTCTTTGCAGCACTCCATTATAAATCGCGATCCGTAAGGCCTTGAGACTCGATATGCAGAGATGTATGGTCTCAGGGCATTGATCAACCGATTGTATAGACGCAGCGGCCCTGTAAGTTACTCATCTTTCTTGTCAGTAGTTACCATGAGATATTTGAATGCATTATTGTATGGTGGATTGATATGCTGTTTCTTTTTCTGCAGAATCCGTTTGATGCTCCTTTGCGGCGGGACGAGCTTTCGGGGGACGAGGATTTGTATTTCGCCCTTGGATCCTTAGAGCTCACACACCTTTAGTTTTTAGTCACCTGATCTATGTAGACATTTTCTATGTATTAATGATATCGTTTCATGATTGTACCAATTGCATTTTATGCGATCATGTATTTATTTCATGTATCAGTTTTATGATTTCAGTATACATTCTTTTTGTTTGCAAGCGCTTTGTATGCAGCAGTGCAGAAACTATTTTGTATGGCTCTCATACAGCACACAGTGCTATATGTGGCGGGGCAAAAAAAAAATTTCTCTGTTACCGTCGCTATTTGCGTTGCAAATTTACTGCTCGCGTCACTATTGGCGTCGCAACTTTAACTGGTTGCATCGCTATATGCGTTGCAAAAATGTGATGCAAATAGCGACGATTCTATGGCATCGTCAATAATGACACTTTTTGCGACGATGGGGGCAAATTTTGTTGTTTGTATTTTCGTCGCTTTAAACGTCGGTATAAGGTCTATATCTTGTAGTGTAAACCATGAGTTGATTATAACTTGCACAATGATTCAGGGATTATTTTACGTTGGAAGATAGTCTTGCATCGTTACAAATTGCTCTTGCATTCTTTGCCTTAAGGGAAAGGAAGATAAAGTCAAGATAAAATTTTGCCTAGTATTTCTCTTTGATCCCAAAGGGGGAGAGCAAATATGCAATATTTGGGAGAGAATGTCATTTTTTTGTTGCTTGATCGAACAACACCCTAAATCCTTTTACATTCAACTAATTGTTGGATTGTGGTTTGGATGATTATTCCAAGTGCTTGTGATTGATGGTAAATGAATGGCAGAGGTTTGTGATGACAAGTTGCCATGGGGATAAAGGAATGTTTTTTGAAAGATGATATTAGAGATGAATGCCTTGTTTGTGCTTGGTTAAATGATTTAATTAATGAAATGATATTTTGCACGGGTGGATCATCTTCAAGATCTCACCGCGGATGAACTCGAGAAGGGCACTACTCGATTCATGGGCCAAAGGTCAAGTGGTGAAAAGACCAACCACGGTGTCACAGCACGTAGGGTTGAAGGTCACCACAGGGGTTTGGCAAGAGAAGAATGTATGGGGGCTCAAGAGCTTAGTCTTCGGAGATGGTAGAGATAAGAGAAGGGTTGAAGGTTTCAAGCCAAGTTCTTGAAGATAAGAGACAGTAGGGTGTAGGTAGATTCAAGGAGAGGAGTAGACGGAAGAGAAGGGGTTCGACGAGATTGAAGATGTAGAAGAATACTCACAAAAAGAATTAGAAAATATAGAAGAATACTAACAGAGATGAAGCCTGTCAGTTTCTTTTAGTGTTATGAGAAAATATAACTCGAATAGATAAAAACGTGTACAAAATAATACCTTCCCATATACTGCTCAAATCGCCAATCTGACACTTCCAATGGCTTCGAAAGGGGAGTTAAATACCAGGACACCTGACCACAATCTTGCCAGATCACTCCTTCATCTCCCACTTTCAGAGTGTTGTTCACTGCTTGAAAACAGCGATCGCGCATCGCACGATTTCGCTAATATCTTTTTTTATATAAAATCCTCTCAAATTGGTTGAAAGCTACATGCTTTCTTTTACATGTCCTCCTAATCTAGAAGTTATCTATAGTTTTATGGATTTTTACAAGAGATAATATCTAAAATATCAAAAATTGACTAAAAAATTATCCAAAAAAATCTAATATTTTGAACCATGGACACTAATACTAATGTCTAAAGTAGCATTGGCTCTCTCAATCTAAAAGAAAGCCACACTCTAGATTTTTTTTACACGGTGTGTGCGTAACAACATGACATTTACCCCTCCTAACCTGCACATCCTTTGGAATGTGCCAAAGTCTTACGAATTTGCAGTGAACACAATATTAGTGAGTTTGGGAATCTCCCAATTCCCATTTTTTGAATGCTTAAAAGGTGGCACCCAGATAACATGCCCACAAGTTTCTCAAAACCATATGATGTGACCTGTCATTGGAAAGTGCTTGAAAAATGGAATCTATTGAGCTATAGAGCGCTCGATTTGGAGTTATAGTGTTCAAGTTAGGACAAACCCAAATATTTGACCACATGTCCCACAATGATGGGAAATTCCCACATTCCCCAATATGGTGTTAGTGTCAGAAGAAGTATCTTCTGCCATGTCAATGTCTTCATCTTCTGCCTCTTCTTCCTCTATGTCTTCATGCTCTTGAACTATATTCAAGTCTTCTAGCTCATATGTTGAACTTTCTCTTCGTTTGAAGAGCTTGATTCTTTTTCCAACTATGGGTATCTTCATGCTTGTTCCATCCAATTCAGCCAATGTATATATGGCATTGTCATGAACAACCTTTACCACATATGGGCCAAACCAACACTTTACCATCTTCTTAGAAGCACTGTGTTGATTGTCTAGGCTGCTGTCATAGACAAGCACCCAGTCATTTTCTTGAATTGCTCTTGGCCGAAGTCGATGTCGCTTATCAAATCTTCTTTTGTTCTTTAGTCTTGCTGTCTTTAGCTTCTCAATAGCTGCTTGAACATCTTCAGGCCTTCTTTCTAGTTGCCATATGCGCAAAGTCAGCAACTCTTCTCTACTAATGCCTTCCTCCCAAGGTAGAAGACTCCATGTGAGAATAGATTCTTCAATTGGCATAATTGGTTGTTGTCCATGCATAAATTCAGCTGGCATATAGCCAGTCACTGAACTGTGAGTAGTTCGGTCAGCCCATAATGCAAAAAGGTAGCATCTTAGGCCATTCTTTGATATTTCCTCTATAAGACTTTGCTACAGCTTTGAGAATAGGTTGATGACCTCTCTCACTCTTTCCATTGCCTTCAGGGTTGTAGGATGAAGCTAAAGCCAACTTAATACCCAATTGAGCAAAGAAGTTGCATGCCTCATTAGCATCCAACTCTCCTCTATCTGCAGTTGCTTTACCCACACATCCATATCTACAAAACACTTCTTCAAGCAAAAAACGACAAACCGCTTGAGTGGATTTGGTTTTTAAGGCTTTGCCTTCTACTTGATTGGTTAGATCCTCTCTTGCAAGCACTAAATACCGCATATTCCATATTCCTGTAGGCATGGTTATAAGATCAATAACCCATCTATAATGTATAGATAAAGGATAAGTTGGTTGTAACCCATCTCGATGCTTGACCATAGAATACATTTGACACACATAATAGGTTTCAACAGAATGTGCTATATCCCGATACATGCTTTGCCACCAATATTTTTCTTTGACTTTACTAAAGGTTCCCCATATGCCTCTATGGCCAGCCCACAGGCTTTCATGAAATTCCTTCATTACTTGTTGTTGCAATGAGCACAAATGTTTTTAATGATAGTGTCGAAAAGAAATCAATGAAGCGTACGTACAAGGTACTTGATCAACTCGGTCACACTCGCATCTCTTCACCTGTATTTTGCTTGCACACTTAGGAGTGCAAGCAGTGTCTTCAGGTGAGATACTTGACACCCATCATATAATGGTATGGATGCTTCCTCTCTAAGTAGATCAGAAGTCTCGACATCCATGGGCATCAATGCATCAATCATTGGCTCCATCTCAGGCTCCAAGATTGTAGGTAAGTCTCGAAGGCTGCTTGTCTCCTCTGGTATTGATGGTAGAGATTGAGTAGTACCTTATAAGTGGTGGATTGGCCCAAGCACTCCATCCATCGCATGCCCACGAACTCTTATAACTGGGCGCAAAGGGTGCACTCCTCCTTGGGACGAGGCGTCACCTCCCTGGATAGAAAATTTACCGGCCACACCCAATCTTTTTGTATATGGTATTCAATTAGCTTGTGAATACAATGAATGATTGATATAAACTTTGCTTACCATTTTCTCAAAATCTAAGATTGCTTGATCAATGATCTCAGATTGAAACTAGTCGAAGCGTCGTACGTGTTCTATAGACAATCGGCGTTTTCATCTAATTGCCAGCTTACATTGAGAGCAAGGACATGGGACACACTGATTAAGATACGCCTCGTGATCTTGAACATCACGACCTTCATCTTTTTCCATTTTGTCTACGTTACGACAAACAATTTGTTTTTTTAATCATTCTTTTTTTCTTTCTTAAATTGTTTGAGAAGGGATTTCCTCTTTTGTAACTCAGCAAAAATTAACGTATGTAAAGTCTCCACCCATCCACAAATTAATGTATGTCAGAGTGTTTCCCGTCTCGTGGTATTGCAACGGACCTCATTGGACCTCACCACCACTCTCTCTTTGTTTTTTATCCATTCATTCTCTCCTCTCCTTCCATCTCTCTCTCCTTTTCTCTTTCTTTATTATGTTGTATGTTTATTCCCTCTCTCTCGTTTCTTTTTACTTTTTCTCTTCCTCTTCCTATCCCTCTCTCATTTCCTTTAATATAACGTCTCTCTCTCTCTACTATCAATTTCCTTTAACAAAACATATCTCTCTCTCTACACTACCACTACCACTACCACTACAATAAACAAGAAAATAAGGAAAAAAAAAAAAAACAACAACCACTACAACAATAACAACAACAACAACAACAAACAAGAAAAAAAGAAAAAAAACAACAACAACCACTACAACAACAAACAAGAAAACCACTACTACTACTACAACCACGACTATGACGTCTACAACTACGTCTACGACTACGACTATAACTATGACTACGACTACGACTATGACTATAACTACAACTACAACTACGACTATGAAAAACCACTACCACTACCACTACCACTATAATAAACAAGAAAAGAAGAAAAAACAACAACAACAACAATAACAACAACAACTACTACTACTACTACTACTACTACTACAACAACAACAAAAAACAAGAAAACTAAACAACAATAAATAAGAAAATTAAAAAAACTACTACTACTACAACAACAACAAACAAGAAAACTACTATTACTACTACTAGTACTACTACTACAATCATGACTACGACGACTACAACCACAACTACGACTATGACTACCACAACAACACTCTCTCTCTCTACTACTACCACTACCACTACCACAACAATAAACAAGAATAGAAGAAAAATCAACAATAACAACAACTACTACTACTACTACTACAACAACAAACAAGAAAAGAAGAAAAAACTACTACTACTACCACTACTACAACAACAGCAAACAAGAAAGCTAAACAACAATAAATAAGAAAAGAAAAAAAACAACAACAACAAATAAGAAAACCACTACTACTACTACAACCACGACTACAACTACAACTACAATAAATAAGAAAATAAGAAAAAACAACAACTACTACAATAACAATAAACAAGAAAGGAAGAAGAAACAACAACAACAACAACACAAGAAAACTAAACAATAATAAAAAGAAAAGAAAAAAAAAACTACTACCACAAACAAGAAAACTACTATTACTACTACTAGTACTACTACTACAATCAGGACTACGACTACCACAAACAACAACAAACTAGAAGAGAAGAAATTAAACAACAACAACAACTACTACTACGACGACTACCACAACAACAATAAACAAGAAAATAAGAAATAAAACAACAACTATCACTACCGCTACTGCTACTACGACAACAAAAAAAACAACAAACAAGAAAATAAGAAATTAAACAACAACTACCGTTACCGTTACTCCTACTACGACTGCCACAACAACAACAAACAATAAAAAAAGAAAACTTGAAAAAATAAAACAACAACAATAATAACAACAACCTCTCTCTCCCTCTCCCTCTCCCTCTCTTTCTCTCCCTCCCTCTCCCTCCCTCTCTCTCTCCCTCTCTCTTTCTCTCTTCCTCTCTCCCTCTCTCTCACACACACACACATTTTCTCTCCCTCTCTCAATACACATGATTTTTAACAAAAACAAGTAAAAGAAAAGGAGAAAAAACAAAAACAAAGCAAGAATGAACAATGCACTCACTGTAAAGGCTCAAGGATGGATTCGGCGGCTCCTCTTTGCAACAGCTACTCCTCTTTACCCTCTGTACACTTCCTCCTCTTCTTCACAAACGACGGTGGTGGTGGTGAGAAGCTTTCCTTCTCCCTCTTTCTCTCTTTCTCTCCCTCTCCCTCTCAAATGCAAGATGGAGTTCACTTTTCCTTTCGCTCTCCTTTTCGCTCTCTCTTTCATTTGTTCGTGCAAAATAATGTACTCGGGTTTTGGCCCGTGTTTTTTCATCTAAGCACCGTTGCTATTAGTAACGCAAGTAGCGACACTGCTATTTCGCGTCGGAAAGCGCCATCGCTATGCCTCAGTATCCTTGTAGTGTTTGTATTGTTTTTTTTTTCTTCTTCTTCTTCTTATTCTTCTTTTTCCTCCTCCTCCTCCTTTTTCTTTTTCTTGTTCTTTCTTTTCTATTTGTTTCCCTCTTTTTCTCTCCCATTGCAAGTTGAATGGCACAAAGAAGAAGCAAGAAGGAGAGCAGCCCCTGCACAAGCTCAAACAAGACCAATATTCTCCATCAAACTCACCAAGTAAGCTCCACACTCCATCCCCATGACTGAAAATCTATATTTCAAGTTTCATTTTTCCTCCATGGTTGAAAAAATAGAAGGGGAGTTAGACAATGAGAGGAAAAAAATGGGAGGGGAGAGAAGGAAAGAGGAGGCAGAGAAGAAGACGGTAAACTGAAAAAATGGGAGGGGAGGAAACCTTTGGGACACCCAGGGCTGTCTATGTTAATGTAAACAACTATCAATGGTTGGGCATAGCCCACTTTTGAGAGAGGAGGAGGAGAGGGAGAAGGCACGGAGGGGGATACTTAGCACCTCCCCAACTATCTATCTACAGGGTGTTGTTGGTGTGGTTCGAGGAGTTGTTGGTTTGAGGCCATGGTGATCGTAGGAGGCACAGGAGGAAAACAAGCCAGTGTTCTCATGAGGAGGTAAACTTGGAAGGAGGTGCAGCTATTTTGAGATCTCTATGTTGGAGGCCTCGTGAAGATGTAAGGCCATTGCATGGTTGCAAGCGGCGTTGAATCACTAGTTTGTTATAAGTGTGTTATACACTCTTAGGCTGGTTTATACTTTGCATTGAGATATGTCATGCTTTTGTTATGGATGTTACTAAATGGTTTCTTTTGTAGGTGGCTCCTTGCTACGTTCAGAAAGGATCTCGACTATGTACTAGATATTGTTTCACGTTGTGGTAGCCTTGGTATAGCATGCATAGAGATGCATCGTTTTGGCATGTGCCTTGAGGGTGACTTTAGCCTCTACAACTAGTGCTTGGTTGATGTGGCATGTGGATTGCCATCTGTTCACCCTAGTGACAATGATGATTTCACATGATTTGTAGTTGCATTATTTTTAATATGATGCCTTGTATTGGTAGTGCATGCCATGGGCCTTGATGATGCTTGGGAATGATGTATGACTCTATGGATTTTGGATCTCATTTAAATTGGGATTACTTCATAAACTTATAAAATTATGCTAAAATTTCATACTTTAGAAGTAGTTGCATACCTAATTTTTGTTCGATATTAAAGCATTCAAGAGTTTGCGATTAGTTTGCAATCCAACATCCTAGCATAATTGATCTAATTAGTTTGCAATTGTAAAATAATTAAACTCAAAGAGATAACATAACGAAATAAAAAGCTCCATAAAATAACCAAAAAAATCCAAGTGATGACCAAAACGCTTCAAGAAGCACCTAAAAAGCTCCAAATGAAGAGCTTGCTAAATAATAGCATTCTCACGTAGGTTGTATATACAACTTGGAGACTTAATACGATTTTGGATTTGTTGTCACTACAAGCACATATCATCTCAATATTCAAAAAAAGATGAAACTAATGGAGAGAAGGTGAAATAGAACTTCCATGAATGTGGCATCACCACAAGGGGTTCACTCATAGTAAAGAAGACATGTCACTTGCGTGCAAGGACTTCTAAAAAAACCCCTATTTATGAAGCTTGTAAGACTAATATATCCCCCTATTTAAGCTTATGAGATATATACATGTATGACTTTTTATGTATCCCCTTTCTTAAATGTAAGTCTTCATAGAACATATACTAACTTTTTAAAAAAATTTGGAATTATCCTAAGAAATTAAAAGTATCAAAATGGTTATATCATAGTTTGCTAATGTTTTTTTTGTTAGAAACCTTAAGTTCAATAACCCTACTATGTATGGGTTTAGGGTTTTAACCTTATTTGTCAAGGTCTCTTGTATGCCATGGAGAAACCAATCTATGGAGAGAAGTGATCAAATGCATCCCCCCCTTCTTTTTTCCCTCTATCCCCTCCTTAAATTTAAGTTCAATATAGAAAATCAAGAGGGGTATACCTCTAATGTATATTCTTAAGTGTCCCCTTAAAAAAAACCCCCTCCCTTACACTCACGTGGTACCATACAACATCTATAGTGAACCCCCAGAGGGCATCACGTAGTTATATGTTGATATATTGAAAGAAAAGGTTGCTACTAGCAAGGCCATCATACCATGTATGCCTTAAGTCTATTTGGAGAATAATACTTAGAGAGAAAAATCTAATTTCCTTTTATGTCAGCTCAAGAAAGAAAAGGTTGCTCCTAGCAAGGTCCTCATTCCATCTATGCCTTTAAGTGTATTTGGAGAAGAATACTTAGAGGGAAAAATCTACATTCCTTTTATGTAAGCTCAAGAAAGGAATCAGGATTCTCAATACTAGGACAAAGAAAGTTTGAGGATTCCTCAATCAGAAAGCAGCACAAGAAGAAAAAAAGAAAAATAGAGTTGGCTTTAAGAGTGGCAATATTACCACACTCACAATGAAAATGCATCTCGTAGAGGCTCAAGGAGAAACATGAGTACCCAAAATTGAAACAAAAATGAGCACTAAGATAGGAGAATATTAGAAACTGTGGAAAGGGTTGAGGGGCTAGGTAGAAGAGACAAGTATAAAAATTGATTTGGTAGCAATGAGATAAGTAATTCAATTTAGCACTAGTAGGCATGTATATATTGCATATCTTGTATATGAAATGGATATAGTACATGAACAAATATTAGATATCTAAATGTTTTGTGCATTTTGTAATATATGGATATATACAACACATAACTATTAATGATCTCTCTCTTTGACTCACACACACACTCTCTCTCTCTCTCTCTCTTTGTGCATTTCCTTGACCGGTCACATATGTAATTTAATTTCCAATATTAGATGCATATAAAGGCTAAATAAAATTTTGATAAATATATATGTATCTTTATAGAATATTTATAAGTAAATACCCCTAGCAATCCATGTAGTTTAATAGCTCATTACTCTTCTTCATATAGTCCCTTAGCAAGCACACAATAATATATATTTTTTCTCTCATCTTTAGTATAATCACACACACACACACACACACACACACACACACACACACACACACACACACACACACACACACACACACACACACACACACACACACACACACACACACACACACACGACCATATAGGTAAAAACAACCTAGATTGGTGAAAATAATCCAAATAGGGAAGAACACTCCCACAATAGAAAGAAAATCAGAATATGATATAATACTTAGATTAAAAATATTATAAATTTATAAAAAAAGGTGTTAATTTTAAAATCTATGGAACACTATGCTAATATAAACTCAACAAATGAAGACATCAATACATAGTGCCAATAAAAGATAAAAAAGTATAAATTTTCTAAAGTAGTAATGAGTTTATAAATGAGGAGTATATAATAGCATTATGCTACAATTTTTGCATAATCTAAACTAATCATATTGTTGCTTGTGCCTATTACAATCTTGCCATTCTCTAAAAGCCAATGAACAATCTTTGTATCATATTATCACTTGTTGGCTTTTTTGTATCTTTACAAAAGACACGAAAGCTAACATCGGTCTTTTTAAGATTTATATATCTACTTTTCAATGAAAAGTATATATAATGAAGGGTACAAATTATGAAATTCTACTAGGGAGATCCTAGATGAAGAATGTTTTGGCCATTGAGGACTAGGGTAATGGATTAATATTCTTCAAAAATGAAATGAAAGTAACCTTTCTTAATATGGACATCTAGAAGACTTATCAGGGTCCATTTGGAAGGCATGTCTCAAATGCTTAGGGAAAAATGGTGAAGCATGCATAACTAGAGTCCCCCTCACTAAATACACTCTATGTCTAGAAGAGGAACATGATTAGATGTACAACCTTACATCCATTGACATGCTTTTCTAAAATGATGAGGATGGTTACAAGAGAGCTAGAAAATAACCTAGCAAGCATGAAATGACAATAACTAGGAATGAACTCTTAGATTAAGCCCTATCCTCAATATCCCTTTACATGATAGTAAGAATTGCTATGAAGGAAAGGGTACCTAGCATTAAATTTTAAGTATCAATGAATAAGCTATAGCTCAGTAAAATATTTTATCTTATTAAATAAGCCTTGAAAGGGAACCCAAGAACAAATTGGAGGCCCCTAGAAGAACTCTTTGAGGCTTACAAATGTATCAAGATAAGGGTGCTAGAGAGAGATGTAGCTCTAGTTAATGATAAGGAACCTTAAAATGAATCACTTGAAGAGATATTAGAGCATGGTATTAATGACTATGAACATGGACAATAAAGCCTCAAACATAAAAGATGAAGCTATAGAATAAGATAAAATGGATGCATGCTAGAACAAGTCATTAAAGATTCAACATCATAGGAATCTATTACAAAGCTCATTTATGGAGAAGCCATCAAACTAGAATGCAATCCAACTTGGCTTGAGCACTTATAGATATGCAATGTTGAGCTTCACATGAGCTCCCATCCACTACATATCTTCATGATGTGACAAGATTTTACTCTCATTGGTGTTTTAGATGGCCCACATGGAGGATATACAAATAATTATGCAGTTGGGCTGCAACTATGTAGTCCACTCTTGGTTATGGCACATTCGTTTTGCCACCCTATCTATCCTCAGCAAGTTCACACTTAGAAACTACATGTATATATGGTCTAGTACTTTCATATTAGTCTTTTATCATTTTGTAAACTAAATCCTTTTGTGTGTAGAAAAGAGGAAGAATATGAATTCAACCCTAGCTCTCTATGTGCTCAAGCCTCCATTTTTTCTGGATTCTCTTGTTTGATTCACCTCTCTTTCCTTTTGTCTATTTATATGGTATGAGAGTGTCATATGGTTGTAAGGAGCTCAATCAAAGGCTAAGGTGAAGGAAAAAGAACACGAAAGTAAGCAAGCAAGCAATGAGTAAGAAGCTCCTCCATCTTGAAACTGCATCAAACCCAAAGTAAGGAACTCTTGAAACTAGTAACATTGAAATCTTTAATTGTACTAAAACTTGATTTTTTTGATGTTTTATTTTCTCACTTTCTTTTATGGTGAAAGTCACAATCATAGACTGATTGAAAGTTTGGAAGGTCTCTTGGTGATCTAAAGATCCTTTCATAAAGGGGAGGCTCATTGCATCATGACAAGATTTTGAAAAGCTAATCCCTAGATTGTCCTTGGTCTTGAAATAGAGTCTATGTTGTATACTGTATTATTGGATGTATGGGTCAAAACTTTTTATGTAACATGTGTCTCCTTTGAGTTTTTGTATGAGCTATGTTTACCTTCATGGGAAAGAAGAATTGGAAAGAATGTAGACCCTTCTTCACCAATGTAAAATGAATCTTAGAAAGTCCCAATATCATTTTGAAGATGTGTGCAGATGAAGGGGCAACCCTTAGAGTTTCAAGAAGGAGAATTGTTTTGTTGAAAGTGCTCGAGTCTCCTTACTCTACCTTGAATTATGGATCCAATAAGAAGCTTGCTCACAGGTTTTATGGACCCTACAAGATCCTGAAGCACATTGGAGACTTGGCATATAGATTGTAACTACCCTCTTTCACTAGGATTCATAATGTATTCCATGTTAGCCAACTCAAGCCCTTTCATGGTACTCTTGTGGATACAGTTAATGAGCTCTTGCGACCTATAGATGAAGAATGTCTTATTTGAGCATTACTTTGTTTTCTTTTGGTTATTTGATGGTTTCTATGAACAATATGAAGAGTATATTTGTTATGGTAAATATGTGGGAGATTCATTCTATAATGTTGCGTACAAGTTTCTTTGTTCTTGGTGCTCTTTTTACAAGGAAGGTAAGAGAAATCTCGTAGTATCATAGAGTGGTACTCACAAGGAAATAAATGATCATCAAAGCATGGCCACACACAAAGTAGGAAGAAGAAAATGCAAATAACTAAAAGGAGTGCATGACATAGGCTAGGGAAATGAGTGGCAAGACCGCTCTCATTGTCACTTGTGATAAACATGTGCAAGCATGCATAGAAAAATAGTTGGAAATGTTGTTGGTGAGTCCTTGTAAGAGATGGTAGCATGATTTAGATTATGGTTTTTATTTCTTTACATTGACATGGACATTAATTACTTCATCATCTCATTCAGATGTGGACATCCACCCTTTTGCCATCCATTCCATTATGTCATTTGGTTTCCATGCCTATAATTAGACAAGTCACATCAAGGTGCAAGCAACTCTCAAAGACCTTTTTCAGCAACAATGGGTACATTAGAGGGATGAATATATTCATAGTATCATTAGACACTCCAAGGTATCAGTGCAAGGAGGTTGATGATACGATTAGAAATGAGTGGGACCCCCATTGGCTAAATAAGCACAAGAACTTTGAGGTAGAGTCAGCGATGTTGATTGGGCCTTTTTGTCTAATTGCATGTTTTATGTTTGGGATGGTAACCATTGGCTCGCAATATAGATGAATGAGAAATGTACATGTGAGTGGCCCTAAACCATACGACCTTAACATTTTTCAATGTATTTGTTGCTTACATCATCGTTAACATAATTGATTATTTGCAACAATGTTTTCAGATAATGTGAGGCAACATGTGCACATCTTGTGAAAGTAATAAGTGTGGAGAGAGGAAGATTTTTCAGCTATATCTCGTACAAACAAGTATTTTTTTGGACCATATTCTCCTATGCTTGGATTTTCTTTGTGCACTAAAGATCACAAGGATGATGAAATATGCATGAGACCCTAATATAGAATGTATACATGCTCACAAAAAAGGGGGATGTCCATACCTCATATCTAGACCTTATTTACAAAGCAAGGATGCTAGGGTAGGCTAACCACGTACTTTTTTTGACAAGTTAATTGATAAGGCAAAGGTATAGGTGCAAGTACACATGAAGCTAGCACCCACTCCTACATGGTACAAGGCACCATTGAATGCACTTGCCCATGTCATGTGGAAGGTAGGTAGTTCTTCAAGTTAACTTAACAATGTTTTTCCTTATGGATTTTTTTTACAATGCGATGACACTGTCCTTAATTACCAATTGTAGGGTAAGTATGATATGATAGTGTGACCAATCAAACAAAAATGGACACAACTCTCCGACTCTCAATTTAGAACCAAATGGGGCGAGGCACCATACTATAGTGTTAATGAAAAGATCATTAAGAAAACTTGATGTTTACCAAGAGTTGCAAATCCCAGCCTTGAAGAGAAGTGGTATGAGTATGTTTCTACCTCTTTGTATGTGCCACTGATATGTACTCAAACTACATTGGTGTAGAGTAATAATGTTTTTTTCAATGTAGAAGTGTCTCATACTTGGAGTGGGACTCCAAGATGGGGGGTGTATTGAATGAGGAGAGAGTATACACATTGGCAGCCTCAAAGCTAAATGAGGGGTAGATCACATAAGGATATTGAAGGCCATGGGGGGCTTCAACGAAAAAAATTGAATGTTGATGGGCATGCCTAAATATAATTAAATGCCACAACTTTTATTTGAGTAGATGGAAATGCACCATTTCAAAGTTCGATAAGACAAGAGACCTTCTGAGCCATGTTGCAAGATGGTGGAAAGAGATTGCTTTTGAGTTGGTATGACTATTATAACATTCTAGTGGAACACAATTTATTCTTCCAATACACATAGGAGATAAATAGAAAACATAGAGAGCAAATGTTCTGCACCATCTCCCATGATTTCAAGCTAGATGAAGATATAGATTCACAGAAGTCAACAAAGTTGGTAGCATGGAGGCTTATGTACATGTAGTTCACAATATTCTTCTTGAATAGCATGTTTATGGTGCTATCTTGCCAATCCATTCTAGAAATATACTGGTGACTTTGAAAGTGAGGTTCATGTATGGGTAGATAGAGAGGGGGGACTATACAAACTTTTGCCAAGAGAATGCAAGGAGGACTTGGCAAAGTTGTAGCATGATTAGTGCATGTATAAGGATTACCACATAAAGAAAGAGTGGAATGAGGAGGTATATCTAAGATGCCCTATTTTTCTCGACTATCTAGAAGGTGAATATCCCTTCAATGAGAAAGGTTTGTACAAAAAATACTCAAGGAAAAAACAAACACATGAGACACAAGGATCTAGAGGCATAGTAAGTAAAATGAGTTGCATTCTTAGGAGTGTATTACACTTTGTTGTCTCCTAATAAAGAGACTATGATGGGTTCAGAGGAAACTGGTACTAGTAGTATGGTTGCCAAAAAAAGAAAACAAAAGAGCAAGTGCACATCTAATATTGTTGAAGAGAGGAAAAGTGACCCTCATCACCAAAATTAATTTGGTTTCTCCACACCCGAAAGGCTTGATGTTTTGAAGTGCTATAGCCAAGACATCTCTTGTGTCCCTATAGTGAAAATATTTCATTGAATATGAATCGTAACCACCAAACCATATAGGCCCCTTGATTGATACCACACTGAATAGTAAATCGCAATGGAAGGCACCAGTGAGGAGGTCCATGTCATTGGTATGGATGGAAGGATATAGCAAGGTCTTCTAGATCTTGATGTGGAGAGTATTACCTTATAGCAAGTTCTTCCAGATCTTGCGGTGGTGATGTTACCTTACACAGTGCTATAGAGAGATGCATGACAACGATGAGAAGCAATGAGACAATAATCAAGCCATTACATCGAATTGACACATGTATTATAGAGCATTAAGATGGTAATCTTGCCTTTGCTCAAAACTCATGATGTGAAGGCTTATAATTCTTGTTTATCACCAAAGTAACAACAAGAATATTCTTTACTATGAAGAGGGAGAACTAAAGGTCTTGGATTTGAGGTGAACGGACATGACTCATGTGTAGAGAGATAAAGAAAGAATGCTTGTGAATTTCACACATGCCATGATTAGATGACACAATATTAGTGAGTTTGGCAATCTCCTAATTCCCATTTTTTGAATACTAAAAAGGTGGCACCTGGATAACATGCCCATAAGTTTCTCAAAACCATATGATGTGACCTATCATTGGAAAGCACTTGAAAAATGGAATCTATTGAGCTATAGAGCGCTCGATTTGGAGTTATAGTGTTCAATTTATGACAAATCCAAAGATTTGAGCATGTGTCCCAAACTTATGGGAAATTCCCATAAAGAAACATTTTATCATTATACAATGTTAATTGTGATGTGTGTCCCTATATAAGGAAGGAAAGAATGCAAGAACGCGGACTAGCCATGCCAAGGGACATGGCAGCTAACCAATAAAGAAGCATGACTCATGGTTTTTTTTCCCCCACAATACAATGTCAATAAGAATGGTCTATATTTTTATAGAGGGGAATACAATTTTTGATTATCAACCTATAATACTGGTGGAGGATGTGCTAGCCATAGACACTAGTGAACTAACATGCCTCAAGAATACTATGTATTGAAACATTTTAAATGAAGAAAATGTTGCTAATTGTGGATTCATCGTGCAGAGGGACATACTGAAAGTCACGTGGAAGTACCCTTGCAAGACATTGTTTCCTACTATGAAGCTACAATGGTGCAAAATGTGGCAACCACACATAGAGGTAAACAAACATGTATCAAGAATATTATTTATAGTAACATTTAGTAAGAAGAATATGTTACTAATCAAGGACAATGTGTAGAGATCCACACTAAAAGCCCCATGAAAGACCCCTTGCAAGTTGTTGTCTCCCATGCTGTTACGATGGCGAAGGTGGAGTGGCGTACTGCTCTGTGCAACCCATTGAGAGACAAGAAATGCATTACGAAATGATTAGTCAAGTGAGGGATTCTTTGAACTGGTAGAGGCATTGGAGGAGGTCAATCAACACAAGATGGTTGAGCTGTGTGGTTTCTAGAGCATAAAGAACATGCTTTTTGGAGAGACAAGATAGATTTTCTTGTAATGTTTTCCCTATTTTCTTGGTGTTCCTCTTGGGGATCCAATGATACTTGGAACATCTTTAATACTGCCAACTATTAAATCACACACCATAGAAGGCATATAGGATACATCAATTACATGAGAATTCATAGCATTATATTTTGCATGAAGTTTACCCTCCTAAGAGCTACCTTGTTGAATATTATCATATTGACAACTGTCGAATCACACATCATAGAAGGTATAGAGGGTACATCATTTACATGAGAATTCATAGCATTACATTTTGCACAAAGTTTACCCTCATCAGAGGTGTCTTGTTGAATATTATCATGCATATACATAATACCCAACTGAATCTTACCAATTTTATCTTTCTTTTTATAATGAATTTCCCAAAATTCCTTGTTAGCATGCAACTAATAATCCTTAATGGCATCCATGGATACATCCATTCCAAACTCATTATCAACCTCTCTAGCATATGGCTCATCATAGCCTACTTGTAGTAAATCTCTATAAATAGCATGTGTGTCTTGATCACCTTCAAACATGGCATCTACTATGTCCATTTTCTCAGAGTGATCTCAGCCAATTGTACTTTTCTTCCATGACAACTGAATCATCATATAGGCTTTGATAATTTTCCTTCAAGTGTTAGTTCATGATACATAGACCTTGCAGACTCATAGATTGCTACCAAGAAACAAAAACTCTACACTTCTGAAAGAGCTTCCTCAATTTTGAGACACAAATTTTAGCCATAATCTTCCATAGAGTAGAACTAGCCAATTTGGTATAGAGACATTATTTGCCTACCAAATGATTCCATATGTATCCCTAACTATATTGAGGATTTTGATGAAAAACATGGATTTTCCCACAAACCATCTTAGCAAAAACGTCTTCCTTAGAGCATTCCTCTTTGAGTACATAAACATTTCTTTGGCAACATGGGTCATTGAAGGCCTCTTGCATTTGGTCTTCTGATCATTTTTGACTAATCGGGTTGGAATTGATGGGTAGAGAAAACACAAGATTGACAAATATTGTTGTTGTCAGCTCAATTTTTCTGCAATCTTCCCATTAGTTTGTCTCATGATATCCAATTCTATTGATGCACGTACATTTGCTAACCACCTGTCCCATGGTAACTAAGCTTGCTAATAACCCATTTTTTACTAGCCAATCGTGATACATGGGCTCAAGAGGATCAAGGGAAAGTGTAGAATCCATGAAGGGTGTTGCCATATTTGTACCATTGGGAAAAATGTTGGTATTTTTTGGTGTAGACCCCCCTCTTTTGGCTATCCATGCTGGTCATTAGCACCCATTTCAATGCCTTCATCATCATCTACATCAATCCTTGTGTGCTTTGATATAGTAACCTTACAAGTTAAAGTCTCGGGTATGTGAGTCATGGCTACACCTAGTGCGAAACACACTTGCAATCGTGATGGTGGGGAAGAAGAAACACACATACTCATTGGCTTGATTTCTTTTGGAAAGTCCAAGTCAAACTTTTGATTCAATTCTCTTGTGTCATAAGTCATGTCAAAATCATTCCTTTATGATATTCCATACCACAACTTACCCTTTTGCAAAATTTGACACCAATTTGGCATAATTGAGTTGACATAACTATAATATGGTTGAACCATTCTCTTAAGTTTGAAACCATTCATAGTAGCTTCGTGACCTAGATCCTTGAAGATTATAAATAGTCTAGTATACCTTAATTGAAGCTTACCAGGAAATTTACCCAACCTTGAGTTGTAGACAACTACCCAATCTCCTTCTTCAAAATTTTCCTTTTAGAATACATGTTTAGCGAGGACCCAATCCTCTTCCTACTTTAGTAGTTGTTCCACTTGATATTGAACTTATTTTCTGACAAGATCCAACTTATGTTCTATTGCAATCCTAAGGCTACGGACCACAAATTCTATTGCTACAATAGCGTCTAAACCATAGGCTAACTTGAAAAAGATGTCTCGTTGTGACTTTAAATACTTTCGTGCATGCCCAAAGTGTTGAATCCAATTTCGTATCCCAATCCTTCTTCTTGTCTTCCACTATCTTCTCCAGTATATGTAGAGCATAGTTTTATTAGAGCTTTCAGTCTCCACATTTTCCTTTGGATGGATGTTATGGAGTTGACTTCTTCTGTAAGATCATATGCCTAGTAGTTAGTTCCTAAGTAACCTAATTCAAGAAATGTGTCCTCTAGTCACTAACTAGCTCTATCGGACATCCAAATTTGGTCATGATGTTTGAGTACATAAACTTAGCAACAGTAGCTACCTTATTATCTCTTAGATCATGTGCTTCCATCCATCTTGTACAACACTTTATGAAAACTAAGGTATATCTATTCCTTGCTCTTTGAGTTGTAGGTTTTATTGGTCCAACAAAATCTATAACCCATTTTTGAAAGGGTTCTAAAGGCAACATTGGCTAATCTTTGTAAAAACTACATGGTGTAGTGAATAGAATTTAAGAAAGAGATAGATAAAGAGAGTACATAGAGTATAAGTGGAAAACACAAAATTTATTTAAATCCAAACAAGTTGATACAAAGATAGCTCTATCCACCCATGTGCTTCCAATGTGAAGCTTAGATAGTGATCTAGATAGAAGATAGGGGGAAAGCTTAAGGCTAGCTAGAATAACTCTGATTGGGTGTAATATTCCGAGACACACGCGTGAACTGCCTCAAATGAAAATGAAAATTGGATAAATGAATTTTCTTTCCCCCCCCCCCCCCCCCCCCCGTGTTTTTTTTCCCCTAAGCCCCTTTTCACCCCTTATAACCCTTTTCACCCCCTCATAACTCTTTTATTTCCACAAACCCCTAAGCTTTTTCTTAATCCCCCATATTCCCATTATTATCAAAATCCAAATCATCATCATGGCCTCGGACGATATCTCGTAAGAGACGGTGGAATTCTAGAAGAAAGTGAAAAAGGCTATCTCACATTCGAACTACGATGCCCCCTAAGAAAGTCCAAGGTGTAGCTGCGGGAGGGTCATCTCCCGGTATCCATGTGGATATCTCACCCCAAAACCAAGTTTTTCTTCTTGGCTTTAATTCGGTTTTTATGTCGATCATGCAAAGAAAAATTGTTAGGGATTTGTCTGAGTTATTTGTAATGAAGGAGTTTAGTTTAGTTGAATGAATGATAATGAATAGAACTTAGTTTCCTTGGAGTTGCATCAAGCATTATAAATTACGAGCGAGATTATCCATTTACTATAGTAGTATATTTTAGTTAAATCCTAAAGGTGTAGAAATTATATCTTGAACCATTAGTCTTATTCCTTTCGCAACGAATCATTGTAAATGGTTAAATTCACGAAAGGTTTCTTTCGATGCTCAAATTACTAGGAAATTATCTTTGCCAATTGCACATCTTAGCAAGGCAAATGTTGTTATTTGGCATGAGTTCAACTTTTAGGAAGACGGAAGTTAAATTAAACTGTATTGACTGGAAAGTAAATTGTCACAAGGATAGCAAAATCGTGACAAGACGATTAATATTACCTTCCAAAAGATAACTAAACCAATCTAAACATAAAAGCATTCATACCCTAAGCACTTGACTACTTTCCTTATTGTAGGGACAATAAATTCGTAAAGATAAGGAACTAGGGTTTGTCCCTAAGGTTCTAAAAAAAAAAAAAACCCTAGGCCTAACATATGTCAGCTTAAAGGATCTAAAACAAATTATTTCATCGCAGGACTTGCGCAGCAGGTAAGAAATCATTTAGTCTTATGATTGATTCACAGGGAGGAAGGGTAAAAACCCTCATCAAGGATGGCAGATCCCTACGCAAGTTATCTTGCAAAAGAATGTATTTTTGGATATCCTTCTAAATAAGGAAAAGTTGTAAACCGGAAACTAGCATATCTAAGGAACTTTAGGGTTGACCAAGTTGGGTTAATAAGGTACGCCCTACACCGGAATGTAAAGGATCTTGCCAATTTACAAGACACCTTGGGAATGAGTGCTGATACACTCAAAAAGGAAAGAACACTTCCTTAGCAGTTTGCCAAACAACACGGTTGATTAATGGAAATGTTTGTGCTTGCTAGAGATTTTCGGCTCTGTTTGAATTATGAATTACAAATTAAATGAGTACCTATACTTCAGGTTAAAGGCCTGAAGGGAGACGTAGCTTCAGTTACCCCCGACTGCCTTCCTAATCCTAACCAAGGGGGTTGTTGACCGCGCTGGGAACGTGGACCGAACCCGCCGCGAGAGGTCTCTCCGTTGAGTTCTACTTGGAGCAGGAGGACACTTGGGTGCCGGGGGGGCTTTGGCCAGAAATCCCTCGCCTTCCGGGTCCTGCACAAGAGGCTAACGTGACTCGGGATTGGATCTTGAGGCCCGCATACTAGTTTACGGGCGGAAGCTTGGAATAGTGATCCATGGGGATTACTGGATAGCCTTCGGGCGGATTATGGACAAGCCTACAGGCGGAACTCCTTGTATTTCAAAGATAAAATGATGAAATGTTAAAAACAAAACTTGCTTGATATTGTTTTTCTATGTCACATGATAAGATTACGTGAAGGAACCAATGCTTAACAGGGTTAATTAAAGAAGCTGCTTGTTATATGTCAAATTAATGTGTTAGATAACTACATAACTAAAACAAACCGAGGAAAGTGCGGAGGATGGGCCATGGGTCCGTCCTATGGTTGGGTGGTCCCGGTTAGCCGGGAACTTTTCTAAAAAATCTCGAAGAACAGCGGGATGATCATCATCATCAAAACGAATAACGAGAACGATGACCTAGGGTTACGTCTTACCCGATTTACATTGTTTTAGGGGAACGGAATGGGACTATGCCTTATGGCAGAGAGGTTGAGCTTTGCATCCCTCTCGTTTCCCATTCTCCTTGAACCAAGTGCAGCGCGAATCCGCTTCGGACCTGGCGTTTCTGCGTAAAGTAGTTTGCTCGAGTCTGACGCTAGTTGCTGTTAGATAATGACCAATCAAGAAAACCCTAATTCCGGTTGATCCTAAGTGGGAACGGCCAGGATACTTCCGCTACGTGGCAGACGCGGAAAGACCTAGATCGCAAAACCCGTAACATTCCATGGGAGTGTCGGGCGGAGTTTTCTAGACATCCTTTCCAATGGACTGCTAAGACATGTCCTAGATGATACTAGGGGACACGTTACAGTTGGTATCAGAGCTGACCAATAACGGAATTGCTTTTATAAGATCTCAATAAAATGAAGTAAAAAATTTGTTGCTGTCCAAACATTTCCTTACCTTTAATGCTGTCTTGCAGAGTTATGAAGCGTGGAACAATTTTTTGGTATTTCGGGTCATGTTTATGACTGTAATGCATTCTCCCTTTTATAGACAAAGAATTGGGATGATGAACATCCTGGAGCAGATTTATAATCCATCACCTTTATACATAGAACGAAGATGGACGGAGTCTTTAGGAATCTACTATATAGCCGCCCACCAGTTTGCTTATCTACAGACCAACCTAAAGAGGATAAAGTGGTTGGAAGACTTGAAAGTTGTGAGACTGTTCATTTTTGTGGAAGCTCACGTAAATTCGACTTTACATAATCAAGGTCGAAGGGTTGAAATGAACTCATATGTATATGAGGAAGTAACCCGTGTAATCCCAGCCGACAGGATTAAAGTGTTGGGCCGCCATGAGAAGTATGGATTCCAACGGAAAGGGTATCCTGAACTTCCAATGAACTATCGATTCCTAAAAATCCATGACCCAAAACCCTACTATTACACAGTTCCTGTAGACAAATGCAATACAACGTTGTTCTCCGCAAACTAAATGTAATGATTGGATTATCATCATATGAAACGTTGTATAAGGCTATGCCCATGTAAATACAAATAAAGACTTCTTTTATCAATATCTGGCTGTGCATAAGAGTTGTTAAAAAGTTAAGTAGCTACATTGTTTACGAGATAGCTGAACTAAAAATGAAAGATAAGCTAACGTCAATTATCATATAATAACATTAAGAAAACTTTTATCTAGGCACAACCCCAGGTACAGGTTTCAAATTCGCCTCCTACATCAAGTACTGCTGTGACCCAGGAGAAGAAGTTCCTCCTCAAGCAGATAAAGCCACTCGAGTTTGACGGGAGAGGCACATTCGTCCAGGCTGATGCTGAAATTTGGATTGAATCCATGGAGGATTACTTTGAAGTAGCTGATATTGCACCTACCAATCAGGCCATGCTCGCCAAGTTAAAACTCACCGGCGAAGCCAGACTTTGGTGGAAGCAATGGTGCAGGGATCAAGGGACTTCAGAAGGGTCCGTTACCTGGGAGAAGTTGAAGAAAGCTGTGTAGGGAAGATATTTGCCACCTGCATATCGTACGCAGAAAATGAATGAGTTCTACGAGCTAAAACAGCTAGGACTCACTCTTGACGTATACTACTCTAAATTCGTCTCACTTTTAAAGTATGCGCCACAGATGGACATGACGCAGCAGGTGTCCAAATTTTGTGCGGGCTTAAATCCACCCGTAAATACCCATCTCGAATCTATGCGTCCATCAAAACTTCAGGATGCACTCATTCGAGCGGCGCCTATAATTCAAGAGGTGCAAGCTAGACCAAGGGGTAACAAAACTTGGTCCTATAGTGACCTGAACAGAGGAGCATTCAGACCTCAAATGAAGAGAGTTCAAGGTCACAATCAGGGACAAAGGAAGAAAGCAAGGACAAATAACATCAACAACTTTGTTCCTACTCAAAGTCACGACCGAAACCTCCGTTGTTTCCACTGCAACGAACCCGGTCACTTCAAGAGGCAATGTCCCAAGCTCAGTGCAAGACATCGCCAAACGCCTTTCCAAGGAGCAGGCTGCGGTCAAGGAGCCATTACTCGTGGAAGAGGAAGAACCGCTTGCATTGCCAATATGCAAAGATGCGAAGAAGAAGAAGAGGAAGATCCGACTATGGAAGCAGAATTTGAAAGAGCGACAGTCCATGCCGCTTTACACAAGAAAGGGCCGAATCACTAGTTCTCGGTGATTTAGACACCATCGGACTATCAAGGTAAAGGTTTCAAAACCTTGATTGATTGTGGTAGTACACATTCCTTTATCTCACCAGCATGTGCAAAAAGCTTAGGAATAGCCACAATAGAAGCACCTACCCTGCTTGTGGAATTGGCAAACGGTCGTGAGGTAACTTGTACCAGGCAAACTGCTAGGATGGAATTCTTTCTGGGAGGAAAGAAGACTTCAGTCAAATTCAGAGTCATGAATTTAGGTATCCATGAGTGTCTACTCGGGATGGATTGGCTTAAGCCCAACGACGCCCACATCCACTATGGAAAGGGCCAAATTTCCTTTCGAAACTTTGAAAGGGAATTTGTCACAACTCAAGGTGAGGCAGGAGTGCCAAGAATCCAATTAGCCAAAGTATCTCGGATCATAAAAGGAGTCAGAAAAGGATTACCCGTTTACCTGATCAAACTCAACAAGTTAGATCAAAAGCAAGAGTCTCATGAAGGACCTTCTTGGCTAAAGGAATACGCTGACATATTCCCTGAGGAATTGATTGAACTTCCGCCTCAAAGAGAAGTAGATCATGAGATTAGGCTAGTACCTGGAGCTACACCAATTGCAAAGAGACCTTATAGAATGTCCATACCAGAAGCAATTGAGTTGAAGGAACAACTCAAGCAACTATTAGATCAGGGTTACATCTGGCCTAGCAACTCACCGTGGGGAGCTCCAGTACTATTCCAGAAAAAGAAAGATGGGACACTTTGACTATGTATTGATTACCGAGGGTTGAATCAATCAATAGTCAAGAACAAGTATCCTATTTCTAGAATAGATGAGCTTCTCGATCGTCTTCAAGGTGCAAAGATCTTCTCCAAGATTGATCTCAGGTTAGGTTACTATCAGATAAGGATCAAGGAAGAAGATATTCCAAAGACAGCCTTCAATACAAGATATGGGCACTTTGAGTTCCTGGTTATGTCATTCGGGCTTACAAATGCACCTGCCACCTTCAATAGATTAATGCAAGATATCTTTAGACCATATCTTGATGATTTCGTGCTTGTCTTCTTCGATGACACTTTAGTCTATTCTAAATAGGAAGAAGATCATGAACCTCAACTTCGGATTGTCCTTGAGACAATGAGGTCTCATAAGCTGTATGCAAAAATGAAGAAGTGTGCATTCTTCAAGCGTCAGATTGAATATCTGGGATTCATAGTATCATCAGAAGGAATATCAGTAGACCCAGCCAAGGTCAGAGATGTGCTTGAATGGCCAATACCAGTATCCATCAAAGAGATACGGAGCTTTCTTGGATTGACAGGATGGTATAGGGTCTTCATAAAAAACTATGCTTTGATTGCAGCACCTCTTACAGACTTACTAAAGAAGCAGATTTCCATTACATGGTCAACTTCCGAACAAAATAGCTTTGACAAATTGAAGTAAAGTTTGGTATCGACACCTATTCTAAAACTTCCTGACCTCAATAAGGAGTTCAAGGTAGTAACTGATGCTAGCATTCTTGCCTTGGGGTGTGTACTTATGCAGGAAGGTCATCCAGTAGCATACTCTTCAAGGAAATTGAAGAGTCATGAAAAGAATTATGCCACGCATGATCTAGAATTACTAGCTGTCATCCATGCTCTGAAGCTTTGGAGACACTACCTGTTGGGTAACAAGTTTACTCTAGTAACCGATCATAAGAGTCTCAAATGGATTTTTACCCAGAACGAGCTCAACATGAGACAACGTCGGTGGATTGAAGTATTGGAGGAATATGATTTTGAGATCAAGTACCGACCAGGGAAGGAGAATGTAGTTGCCGATGCACTCAGTCACAAGGCATTCCTGAATTCCCTAATCTTGCAGAATCCAACAACAGCCAGATCTCTGGCTACAAAAGTATCTATGCCAAACCACCCTATACTTGAACTAGCTAGAGAGGAAGCATGCCATGATTTGGCCTACCAAACAATGATAAAGGAAATATCTACCAAGGAGCAGAATCAGAAATTGCAAGCTAAGTATCAGGAATTTTCCATTGATAATGGACTTGTCTACTACAGAACAAGGCTGTGTATACCAGCAAGCTAGTCACTTAAGTAGAAGATATTATGGGAAGCTCATGATTCTCCTTTCGCAGGACATCCTAGCTATGCTAAAACTCTTAATGCAGTTAGGAAGAGCTACCATTGGGAGAGGCTTAAAGGTGACGTTCTCAAATATGTCACTGAGTGTTTGTCTTGCAAACGTATCAAAGCCGAACATGTCATGATGCCAGGGAAACTACAACCGCTTGACATTCCCCAAATGAAATGAGAATTCATCAGTATGGATTTTGTTGTGAGCTTACCCCAAGCCCAAGGAGGATACAATTCCATTATGGTTGTGGTTGACATGCTTACCAAGGTTGCACACCTGATTCCAATAAAGACAAATTATAAAGCCTCCGACATTGCAAGATTGTTTATCAAGGAGATATTCAAGCTACATGGGTTACCTAGAAGAATCATTAGTGATCGAGATTCTCTCTTCACATCACACTTCTAGAGAGCTATCTTTGAAGTTATTGGGACTCAACTCTGTTTTAGCACCACCTACCATCCCCAAACGGATGGTCAAACAGAGCGAGTAAATCAAGTCATCGAGGATATGCTTAGGGCATAGTGTTGTCAAGAGCCGAAGAGGTGGATTCAATACTTGCCTTTGGTTGAATTTGCCTACAATGCTTCTTACCAGCAGAGCATTCAAATGACCCCTTTCCAAGCATTGTATGGTCATGATTGTCGAAGTCCCCTAAACTTTTCTGATCCAACCCTAAGAGTTGAAGCTTCAAGACAAATGTTGGAGGACATGGATGATCAAATAAGGTCAATAAGACAAGACATACAAGCGGCCAAGGATAGACAAAAGGCATATGCAGATCTGAAATGTCAAGATAGAGTCTTCGAAGAAGGAGACATGGTCTTCATTCGTGTACGCCCTAAAAAGAGTTCTCTATCCCTAGGAGAATGCAAGAAGCTAAGTCTAAGGTATTGTGGGCCGTACAAAATCCTCAAATGCCTAGGACCCAATGCTTATAGATTGCAACTCCCTGAGAATCTAAAAGTTCACAATGTATTCCATATCAGCCTATTGAAAAAATATGTACCCAACCCTAATCATGTACTTGATGACCAACAAATTGTAATGCCTAGTCAAGGAGTCCTTGAACTAAGGCCGGATAGAATCTTAGATGTTAGGGAGAGACAGTTAAGATCTAGAACCATGAGAGAATGCCTCGTCCAGTGGAAAGATTATCCCAAAGAGGATGCCACTTGGATAGATGAAAGCTCTCTCAACCATCAATATCCCCAGTTTATCTCAAGATGAGGACATCTCGATTCCTCCAAGGGGGAGAGAATGTAATATTCCGAGACACATGCGTGAACTGCCTCAAATGAAAATGAAAATTGGATAAATGATTTTTTTTCTCCCCCCCCCCCCCAAATTCTCCCTACTATTTCCCCCCCCCTTTCCCCCTTAAGCCCCTTCCTTGGCTTTGGGAACCAACCCCGCCCCCCCCCCCCCCCCCACATGTTTTTTTTTCCCTAAGCCCCTTTTCACCCCTTATAACCCTTTTCACCCCCTCATAACTCTTTTATTTCCACAAACCCCTAAGCTTTTTCTTAATCCCCCATATTCCCATTATTATCAAAATCCAAATCATCATCATGGCCTCGGACGATATCCCGTAAGAGACGGTGGAATTCTAGAAGAAAGTGAAAAAGGTTGTCTCACATTCGAACTATGATGCCGCCTAAGAAAGTCCAAGGTGTAGCTGCGGGAGGGTCATCTCCCGGTATCCATGTGGATATCTTACCCCAAAACCAGGTTTTTCTTCTTGGCTTTAATTTGGTTTTTATGTCGATCATGCAAAGAAAAATTGTTAGGGATTTGTCCGAGTTATTTGTAATGAAGGAGTTTAGTTTAGTTGAATGAATGATAATGAATAGAACTTAGTTTCCTTCGAGTTGCGTCAAGCATTATAAATTACGAGCGAGACTATCCATTTACTATAGTAGTATATTTTAGTTAAATCCTAAAGGTGTAGAAATTATATCTTGCACCATTAGTCTTATTCCTTTCGCAACGAATCATTGTAAATGGTTAAATTCACGAAAGGTTTCTTTCGATGCTCAAATTACTAGGAAATTATCTTTGCTAATTGCACATCTTAGCAAGGCAAATGTTGTTATTTGGCATGAGTTCAACTTTTAGGAAAACGGAAGTTAAATTAAACTGTATTGACTGGAAAGTAAATTGTCACAAGGATAGCAAAACCGTGACAAGACGATTAATATTACCTTCCAAAAGATAACTAAACCAATCTAAACATAAAAACATTCATACCTTAAGCACTTGACTACTTTCCTTATTGTAGGGACAATAAATTCGTAAAGATAAGGAACTAGGGTTTGTCCCTAAGGTTCTTAAAAAAAAAAAGAAACCCTAGGCCTAACATATGTTAGCTTAAAGGATCTAAAACAGATTATTCCATCGCAGGACTTGCGCAGCAAGTAAGAAATCATTTAGTCTTGTGATTGATTCACAAGGAGGAAGGGTAAAAACCCTCATCAAGGATGGCAGATCCCTACGCAAGTTATCTTGCAAAAGGACATATTTTTGGATATCCTTTTAAATAAGAAAAAGTTGTAAACCGGAAACTAGCATATCTAAGAAACTTTAGGGTTGACCAAGTTGGGTTAATAAGGTACGCCCTACACCGGAATGTAAAGGATCTTGCCAATTTACAAGACACCTTGGGAACGAGTGTTGATACACTAAAAAAGGAAAGAACACTTCCTTAGCAGTTTGCCAAACAACACGGTTGATTAATGGAAATGTTTGTCTTTGCTAGAGATTTTAGGCTCTGTTTGAATTATGAATTACAAATTAAATGAGTATCTAAACTTCAGGTTAAAGGCCTGAAGGGAGAGGCAGCTTCAGTTACCCCCAACTGTTTGCCTAACCCTAACCAAGGGGGTTCTTGACCGCGCCAAGAACGTGGACTGAACCCGCCGCGAGAGGTTTCTCCGTTGAGTTCTACTTGGAGCAGGAGGACGCTTGGGTGCCAGGGGGGACTCTGGCCGTAAATCCCTCGCTTTCCGAGTCCTGCACAAGAGGCTAACGTGACTCGGGATTGGATCTCAAGGCCCGCATACTAGTTTACGGGTGGAAGCTTGGAATAGTGATCCATGGGGATTACTGGATAGCCTTCGGGCGGATTATGGACAAGCCTACGGGCGGAACTCCTTGTATTTCAAAGATAAAATGATGAAATGTTAAAAAAAGAACTTGCTTGATATTGTTTTTCTATGTCACGTGATAAGATTACGTGAAGGAATCAGTGCTGCTTAACAGGGTTAATTAAAGAAGCTGATTGTTATATGTCAAATTAATGTATTAGATAATTACATAACTAAAACAAACCGAGGAAAGTGCGGAGGATGGGCCATGGGTCTGTCCTACGGTTGGGTGGTCCCGGTTAGCCGGGAACTTTTCTAAAAAATCTCAAAGAACAACGGGATGATCATCATCATCAAAACGAATAAGGAGAATGATGACCTAGGGTTACGTCTTATCCGATTTACGTTGTTTTAGGAGAACGGAATGGGACTATGTCTTATGGCAAAGAGGTTGAGCTTTGCATCCCTCTCGTTTCCCATTCTCCTTGAACCAAGTGCAACGTGAATCCGCTTCGAACTTGGCAGCTAGTTGCTGTTAGATAATGACCAATCACGAAAACCCTAATTCCAGTCGATCCTAAGTGGGAACGGCTAGGATACTTCTGCTACGTGGCAAATGTGGAAAGACCTAGATCGCAAAACCCGTAACATTCCATGGGAGTGTCGGGCGGAGTTTTCTAGACATCCTTTCCGATGGACTGCTAAGACGTGTCCTAGATGATACTAGGGGACACGTTACATTGGGTGAAAGGATGGATCGTGAAAGCTGTGCAACGGTCTACCTTTTATAGCTTATAAACGGGGTCATGATGGATGACCTTCCATATGCAATTGTGTCTATTAACCTTTCACGTGCACATGTGTCTATTGACCTTCCATGTACACATGTGTCTATTGGCCTTCCATATGCACAGGTGACTGTTGACCTTCCATGTGCACCTCCACTAGTTGGCCAAGGAATATTCCCTACCCCTAACCAAGGGCTACTTTTGCGGTCCTCAAATCCAAAATAGGGGTCCCTTATAATTGCCTTACGCTGCAACTTGATGTGTCATGCCTCAAGTTGCTACCAACTTTAACTACTTTGTCTAACCCAAAGGCTTTAGACTTGCACTCATTACCTTTTGGTCATTTAGTCACATAGACCTCATCCGACATACAAGTTAAGGGACCCATCAATATCCATGATCACAGATTGCTTCTCCTCATAATGGGGGCCTTACAACTTTGAGAACCATGGATCGTTGGTGGCACCTTACGAGGGTAGGGCATTGACCATATCTAACACCCCCCTCAATGTCCACCTATAGGTGAACTAACTCCTTAACCCAATGTTGAGTCTCTAAAGATAAACTTGAATTAGATCCTTTGAGAGTGCTTTGGTGAAGATATATGCTCCATTCTCCTCTCCTAGAGAGTAGAATAAGTCCACTACCCTATCCTCGATCAAGACATTTTAGAAGAATGAGAGAGATATAGGGGCAACAAGGATCACTTAGCTCTCAGTGAGATTCTTCATATTATTTATGACACATACTAATTGACTAACTCAATACATGAACTAAGTCTAAGTGACCAAAGGAACTAATTACTAACTAACTATGGGATAAACACACATGTTGGATAGCTACACACATAGCTATCATGTTGGATAATGGTAGGTGGGTAGGAAGCTTGACTGTCTCAACACTCCCCCTCAAGCTCAAATCACTTCGTGTATCCCAAGTAGCGATCTAAAATGAGTGAACTTATTTCTACCAAGTGATTTGGTAAGGATATGTGCCACTTGGTCTTCAAACTTCACATGTATGAGGTTTATCTTGCCTCCAAGCACCATTTTCCTATTGAAGTGGTACTTGTACCTTAGGATTCTGAGGTGGTGCTGCATGATTTGACATTTTCTTGCTCCTACTACCAAGACCTAGTAGATCAAACACTAGATTTTCTTATGAGGATGGCCCAAAAAGAGCAATTCCTATCAATGAAACACCTCATATATTTCTCCTGAAATCATCAAGAGGAGTTTGTGCCTCTAATTCAAGATCATTATTTCCATCTTCTCCTACTATACATACGTATGGATGGAATATCTTTTCACACAATATCCTCAGGTTTAGGTTCCTCCTTGTGCAGGACTTCATTGGCCTCTACTTCTCTTTGGGCATGCAGTTCTCCTACAATTTCACTTCTCAATCCACTTGTACTTCAAATAGGGCCTCAATTAAAATGCATTGGGATTCCTTTCTCAAATATTCTCTCAATTCTCATACTCTTGCTCTCGTGAGAATCCAATTCTCTTGTTGAAAAAAATTGAGTGAATTTTACCATTTAAATAATTTATTCAATATGAACTAAATTTTTATCAGTTTGGAGTAGTGAGAGGAGAGAAAAGAGAGGGAGGATAGAGTGAAAAGAAGAGATAGGAGAGAGAAGAGACTAGAGAGTAGTAGAGAAGAGAGGGAGTAGGACTAGAGAGGGAGAGAGAAGAGAAGATAGAGAGAGAAAAGAATAGTGTTGGAGAGAGAAGAAAGAATAGAACAAGGAGAGAGGATGGAAAGAGTGGAGAGTGAAAGGAGAGAGAAAGGAAAGAGAAGACGAGAGATAAAAGGGAAGAGAAAAAAAGGAGTAAGAAGACAAGAGAAGGAAGAGTGGAAGGAGAGAGAAGAGAGAGGGAGTAGAGTGAGACTGGAGAGAGAAAAGGAAGAGAGTAGAGAGTGGAAGGAGAGAGAAGAGAGGGAGTATGAGTAGAGGGAGGGGAGAGAAAAGCCAAGTGAGAGTAGAAGAGAGAAGTGAGAAAAATAGGAGAGAGAAAGATAGAGAAAAAAGGGATTATGAGTAGAGAAAGGAGAGAGAAATATAAAAAAGAGGAGAGAGAAGATAAGAGAAGAGAGAGTGAAGAGTATGGAGAGAGAGGAAAGAGTGTAGAGAGTAGATAAAGAAGAGAGAAAGGACAAGTTTAGTAAGGAAAAGCAAAGACGTGGCATGAGCAGGAGTCATGGCAGTCCTCGCATGATGGCAAATCTGTTGTCTAATACTGGTGTGCAAATCGAATGCTATATGCGCGTGTAGTGGATGCCGGAAGGTCCCCAAGAACAAATAACGCTACAAATAGCTTCATAAAGACAAAAATAGATTTTGCACAACAAGAGACAAGAAATAATTGGGTGCAATCTCCCCCCATGCCTTGTGTGAGCGCTTCATAAGGCATGTATTTATAAATTTATTAATCTCCAAGCTCAAAAATAGTCTAATTTACAATTAGCATGATTTTGGCTTTTGTGTTTGATTTTTTCCAAAATAAGAATAAAGCATTTGGGCATCCCAAAAGTCGAGCTTTTCTCAAATACAATGTCAAATAAGAGAATATTTAAACCGCGTGCCTATGTGCATACAAAATAATAAATTTTTATCAAGTGCTTTTATAAATAAGTGCACCTAAATAAATATTGGCACCATGGCATTAATGATAAGACGCGCATCCATCAAAATAATAATTCTTCTAGGTAATTTGAATACACGCCATTGCCTGGTGCTTCCCAATGCCACTTCTTCCTACTCTACATATCAACTGAAGCATTCACAATTGTTAGAAAATAATAAGATAAAACCCACAAAAGTGAATACCTAGCAGTCTTTAGCTACAAAATAATTAAATAGATTGAAACTTTGTCCTAACCTTAGTTTAATACGAGTGCGTCCTAAACTCATAAACATCAATTAATTTAAATATTCATTTTGCAGAATCACCCATTATGGAATCACCCACATACACATTAAATTAATATGATGCCCGAAAAGGACAGGCGGCCCCGTCAACATCTTGCACAAGGAATCCACCTTGTGTACGAGCCCTGGAAAATGCATATAGTTTTTTGAATCCACCGAAAAACCTCACGAAATCCACTGTGGAATATGCCTCCTGGCATCATATGCAAGAGGGCTATTGCAATAGGGTGGAGCTGCAAGGGACAGAATCAAAGAGGGAAAAGCTTCTACATTTCCCCCCTTGCTACTAACATTAAAATGATTTTCTTAAAGTAAAATAACTTACTAATTCACAACATGCATACTAAGGTGAAGATGAAGAAAAAAAAAGAAAGGTTAAAGGTCGTGTTTCATAGTGTTTCCCCTCTCCCTTTCTAATTATAATCATAAGTAAGATCTACTTCACACATTGTAGCTTTTCCTTTTGTTGACCACAATCCCTTGTCTTTCGTAGCTAAGCCCTTTCATGTGTGTTGTAAACATGAAAAAATCAATATACTTTTTTTAATTTTTTTTTCTCTCATAGATCTCATATCTCCTTTCATTTGTTTGTGCATTGTCAAAAGAAAATACAAGAAAATATGTTGTGTTTTCTATTTATAAGGCTTCTTAATCACATGGTAAATGACACAAAAATTTCACTCCATCCATTAAAATGAAATTCAAACATGAGAAAATTCAATTATTATTATGTTTAAAAAAAGTGAAAAAAAAAAGGAAAACCAAAATTGTTATGAGCAATGGAATCAAAATATTGCAAGTCTCTATGAGCTCAACATAGAGACTATCAAACACTCCCTTATTCATTCAATGGTTCAACATATGAAGCCATGACAATCTCTCACCTAGCCTGCTTATATATGTATATGAATCTAGCAATTCAATGCAAGATAGCAAGGAAACTTACAAATACTTACCACATCACCAGTTGCACTTTATGATCCACACATGTACTTGCCCACTTACCTCCTTGCTTCCATTTTGGTCCACATGCTTAAGAGGGGTGAATGCCATGAATGAAAGGGGATGAATAGATGGAGAAGAGCTTCATATTGCACATTCCTTACTCACTTACACACTCTACCACACATACCCTTGCTCAATAACTGAATTCATGACAACTAGGGGATGGATATGAAGAGAAAACAAGAGATTAGATGAAGCTTCAAAATCCACAAGACCCCTCACTTCACATACTCTCCCTCTCCTTTACTCTAATATACTTGGATAATGTAGTTGCAGGAGAGGTAGAAAGCAAAGTTAACATACACACCAATAGCCTCTTCTATTCTTTCTCGTTCTTTATACACATGACTTTTAGGGTTAGACTTTTCCCATTACACTTAGACATAGAATCCTCTTTGTGGACACATGACCCATCTTCCATTCTTTTGCATGCTTCTAGACCTTATTTTTAATGGAAAAATTAACTTGTGTACATCCTAGCCTTATTGTGCCACTTAATTTCTATACAACATGTATGGAAAAGAGCTTAGCTCTTAATAAAAATATCCAATTGATTAATGAAACATATTCTTTTAAAAATATTGGAAACCTTTTGCACTTTAGTAATGATAAGATCACACATGAAAATTTTAATAAATGTTATTGGGTGTATAGTAGTTCCAATAAACTACATTTTTAGGCATTTAAAGTATGATTGTAATACTGTTATGCCCTCTTCAAATACCATAACAATTCAAACACAGTGTTCTACCTGAGGGAACATCACAATGCAACAAAGAACCTCTTGAATGAATTTATAGCCATCAACACTTCATAACGTTCAAGAAATATATTCAAACTCAAAGCATACATCGTACTTAGCAAAATAGAATTGGTGATCATCGAATACTACAGTGTTTCCTATTTCCATAGCCATCATCAATTGAACAATTTGAAAGAGAACCAAAATAACATTCAAGAGACAATTAGAAGAAAATAGGATCAAACATCAGCCGCCAGTTCTGGGCGTTGTAGTCAGTTGTATTCTAATCTTGATCAAAAAGCAATTGCTCGAATACAACTGCCTAATGTTTTTAACCAGTGCCCTGACTTTCGGGTGAAACATCATATGAAAGATTAAAGCTATTTTACATATGCTAATCCAAAATACTACATGCATACTAATACTAAGGTGTGAAATAGTACAAAATATACGGTGACATTCAAGTCCTAACACCTTGCACAGCCCTGGGCCAGTCATGACTCGAACCCACAAGCATGTAGATGGTTGACTAAACATATGAAAACTAAATATGATAAAGAACTACTCAAAGAACATAATTATGCCTTGCCAGAGACCTTGCACCCCTTGACAAGCCACACTAAGCTATCATAAGTAGAGCCCCTCTAGGATACTCATAATCCTCTTATGCAGTTGCATAATTGGTTCTAAGAGTTAGTGGGATGATAAAAAATGTAATGAACAAAACAAAACTACATCCAAAGTAATAGCTAGGAAGATCTAGGAGTATATAAAACGATGTCTGTGCATGAAGATATCTTAGATGCCACAACACCAACATCATGATTCTGAACTACCCCTAATCCATGATAGAAAAATTCTAATGAAGTTTGTAAACCACCTCCTTAACAACAAAATCATGCTCATCAGTCATAAAATCTCTATGCTGCAACAAAGAAGCCACATGCTCTTCACTTGCTCTTTTTGCATCCAAAGCCTTCTCCAACCTTGCATTTACATCCATGCATTTTGTCTCCAATTCTTCCACAGCTCCATATTCGGGATTTTGAGAATTTTCCATCAATATGGGAAAACCAAATCAAAATGGATTTCATGAATTTTGGGGATTTCATTAATTTGGAACTTGGTGCAATTCAAGGAAAATCTTCAGTCGATGGATTCGTGTAGACTTTCTTTAGCCTTCAATACAACTTTTGGGGGAATTTTTATTTTTTTGGGAGATTTTGTACCTTTCTTCATCCAAGACAAGACAATGCTATCTATTGTTTCCCATCGTTCAGGATCTTTTTTGTTGCACATCCAATATTTATCCCAACAATTAAAATACACCTATGCATTTGTAGCATTTTGATGACTACAAACTGGTGCCCAATATTGTATACATACCTTGTTGAAGTTTTTGGAATGTCTATTTGTATCGATCTCACTTTGTGCAACACCAAGCCATATTGGATATACTGGATCTGAAGGTCTAACAAGCACAAAGTCATCTTTCTTAACATCAAGCATTAGTTCAAATGCATGTTTGGGTCATTTGCTTAGAGGACCACAATAGTGATCATTCAACTCTTCCAATCCAATGAAGTCATCTACATTATCTACATCTATATTGGTTACATCACTTTGTGTTCTTGGCCAAAAATCTATGAAAAATAAATCTTCTTGGACATTTGGAGTTTGAAGAGCGTAGATCATATGTTTCCAATAATCAATCACTGGTGTTATAAACTTTGTGAACTCTGCTTCAGGTCCTTGTACATTTGACCATCTTTCCCAATACTTCAAATAATCTTTAACTCCACTTACTACTTCTTGATGATCCTTAACGTACTCAAACATGGGCAGCAACATTGGAACACCCTTTGGAAGAGTAGGCTTTCCTGCAAGGTCTCTCTTCCATAATTCAATGCCACCTTCTCTTGGTAACCAGTCTGGGGACTTTGGATGCATCTTGTATTTCATGACATGTGTATCTCCTTGCTTATAAAACAAAAATTTGAAGAGGTTTTGAGTGACCAACAAGTGTATCTTTCGAATCACACAAGTATCCCTCAATGTATCTCTTAAAGTCAGACACATGTGTCAATAAGAAAGGTGTAGGACTTGTCATCTGGCATGATTGAAAATGTTGCATAAGATGAGGAAAAGTGAAGGTCATGCTCGTCCTTAGCTTCTCTGAAAATTTGTTGAACATTGCATCAATGTCTTCATGTGTATGACCCACCATGAGAAACCCAAGCTGGATCATCTTGAATGTTCCTCGTGCAACAAGCAATGATAGATACGCAAAGAGATAGTGATTTTTGTTTTCTGATCCAGAATTATCAAGTTGAAGTAGTAAGTTCTCTGGAAATCGTTTGAAATGATGATGGTCATCCTGTGGTGTATTATCTTCCATGCATGATTTATTTTGTGCAACACCTTGATGGTGGTCTAGTTCTTTTTTCGAGTTGAGGGCATTTAGTAGCACAAAGGTTGATCTTGGCATTCCATTTACTTGTAGATCACCATTTGCATGCCTGTGTAGTCGCTCCAAGTTCCTAAAGCACAATGACAATGAGGCAATTGTGAAGTTAGGATCATGAGGCCATAGATCGAGTGAGAAATTTCCATATCTACCTTCTCCATGTCCATGTGTAATCATGCCTGTTAAAGAAACTGGTAGTTGAGTAGATCTTTCTGTCTCTTTTGATCGAAGCCTTCACCTGGGGATAGCTGTCTTTTGTTGGTCCATTTTATCATGTATGATGCACAAGTTTTTATCTGGATCTAATGCTGAGGCCAAGCGCCAACTGTAGTATATGTTTTGACAACTTTATTGCTGTAGCATGTGACATTGACGCTTCTTTAGAAGCACATTTTGCTCTTGAAGACACTTTGTTGTTGCAAGTTGCTCTTTGATCTCTGAGCAAATACTACATTTGGAGAGCTCACTTGTCTTTGCTAAGGTTACATGCTTGCTTGAACTCTGTGTTCCAAATACGATTGAAGGTGGAAAAGGACATTTGCTTACATCCAATACCACTCAATGTTGTATTTACTTCTGCCCATATATCTACTTGCTTGTAAACATTTGGGATGACCAATTGTGTCTCCCTTGATCCATCTTGCATTGTTCTACTCTTGTGTGGTATTTGCTCTGTATTCTTCTTAACAAAGTCTCTAAGGATGGCTCTTCCCATCTCTATGTGATCCCAAGCTGCTCTTATTACCCCCTTGTTTCCATGCATTGCCCCCCTCATGCCATGCTCAATTTGTGTTTTGTACCTGTAAAAAGATGTCTTTGGGATTCCATGAATCTCATACCATGCCCTTCCACATACCACTTGTCCATTGAAGATAAAGCTATACTTTCTTGTTCCCAAGTAATCAATCCTGCATGATGATTCAAACTTGTCATAAACATAGTTTGTGCGGTCTTCAAATTGCAATCCCCAAAAGTATTTACGTAATTGTTACATTGCTTCTCTATCAGCAAACTAACAACACTTTTTCTTGGCAACAATCAATCATGGAAACCTGTGAAATGGAGTCCATAGAAGTCCTCAAGTTTGCACCTTTAGGGGCAATAATTTGAGGCTTTCTATTGACCATACAGTTTAGTTGAGCACAAGTGCCAAGAAGCACTCGGTGATTAGTATCAAGAGATACTAGGTGATTTGGTGACTAGTACTCCCTTTGAACTTGGGATCTTCAAATTATTGCAAGTTCAAGTCTTCCCCTCCTTGATTTGATGCTGGAGTAGCACAAAAAACTCAGATTTGATCAAGGGAAAGGCTGATTGTTAGATAACATAAGTGCTAAAACACTAGATGAGTGTCAATGGACACTGTGCTTGTATCTTCTTGAAATGCTTGCAAATCTTATCAAGATCTCCCTTCCTTGCTAGTAAATAACTTGAATGCTTGCTAAAGACTGAGTATTGGAGTAGATTAGAGAGTTTGTGACTTGATTTGAGCCACAAGAGTGAGAGAAAGAAGTGAAGCATGAGCTTGGAGCTTGATAGCTATGGCTGCCCTCTTTAGGGTTTTGATAGGCGACTGATTTTTTTCTTATTGCAGCACGTAGACATAATCATTTTAAAAACCCTATGAGTTGGAGATAGCTTAGTTTTGTAGCTTCAATTGCCCTATGGTAGTGGGTAGCATGATCATGCGCGCAAGGAGAATCGATGGTACGAATCACAAATGGTGCAAACTAGCCTATAAGTTGTTACAGGCGCAGTGTTGGAGCATAGACTCAGTAATGTTGGAATTTGAAGTGACGGGGAGGAGTGCTTAGAGCAAGGGAATGTTGGGGTAAAAGGCCCTTGGACCTGCCCGTGTACAATGACTGCCCATATTCTTTATTCATATATATATGAAAGTGCAATAAGGTTGACATAACATTGTTGACATCACCTACATTGTGTATGCTCTTCTCTCCCGCATCTCTTGCATCCCTTTCAACTGGTATTAGAGCCACTCTTTTGGGAGCTCTTCCTAGCATCTACACGAGGTATGAGATCTTGTTCTCTCTCATTCTTTAGTCCACACAGGTACAACAGGGTTTACAGGTTGGGGCAGCCATTGATGAGCTTCCCCCTTGAAGCTTGAAGCTTCCCGCCTTGCTTGGCTTGTTGAGGCTTTGTTTGGGCCTTCATTGGCACCTATTGAGACCCCCTTGTGGCTCCCTTTAGTCCCCCTTTCATAAAAAACGTGATAAGCCCCCTTCAAGATAGTTTGCACCATTTTTTGGCAGGCCCTGGACAGCACGTGATCATTCTCTAGCTCCCCCACCCACTTGGCTACTCATTGGCATTTGATCTTGGTCCATTGGACCCCTCGACACTTGGTATTTGACCTTGGCGCATGGAATTTGACTTGGCATTGATTTTTGGGCTGATTTATTTTAGTCGAGGGCTGTTCACAGAGAGCTTACAACAGTGCTACATTAGCATTTTATGTTTGGGCCACATTGGCATTGACATTGGTTGCCCAGTTGGTCCCAAATGATGTGGGAATGTATGCCTATCATGTGAGATGGTTTTGGAGCTGATCTTGCTGTGTCATTGACTATTTTACATAGTCCACAGGCAGCCCAAAATAGAGAAGCCCCCTGTCATTACATTTTATGCTCATGCAACATGGTCATTTGATGCTCGATTATGCCCGGTTGGTGCTTAGATGTTTGGGAATGTATGCCTATGATTTGGCACTTGATTTGAGCTTGGTTTGAGCATTATTTTACTCAGCTTTGGATTGTTATTTGCTGCTGGAAACTTCAGGGCTGAAGCTATTTATGCTACGGTTGGGTTATGCCTATTGGTCACGGGGTGCTCCCAGCTACTCAATATGATGTCATGATGTATTTGGACTATGCCACATGTCTTGTTTATGCTCCGGGATGCTTTTGATCTGAGATTAGAGCTCGATTTTGGTTCAATACCACTTCCTTGCAGCAAACATTTCACTGTCATGACATGGTTTATGCCTAGGCTACCCAGTACTACGGGTTATGATGTCTTGGTGAATGCTTTATGCTTTGGCTGTGGATAGAAATTGTTTGAGCTCGTCTCAACATTCATTTGAGTATTCTCTTGAGCAGTTGGACATTGACTGGGCTTTTTCTGTTACAACTTGGCTTTTTTCGTTACGATCTTGGATGCTATATGGGGTTTGATGCTCTGATTATGGATCTTGACTATTGCTTGGATGCGCTTACAAGTATTGAGCAGTGAACTACTCCCTTGTTTTGGCAGTTGCCTATTGAGCTATGATTGCTCGTTTGCATTTGATATGCAGGATACTTACTGATCAATGGACTTGGATAGTGCTTGGGATTTATAGTTATGGCCGTCCTGCTTCTCTATTATATGGCATCTATGCTATTTGGGCTACTATTGCCCGTGTATGTCAAGGCGCATTTGATCTTTATGGCCACCTGTGTATGCACATGGTCTGCTGCTATGTATTTTATAGAGCCTCTTACCTAGATGCTTTTACACAGATATTTGGGCTTTTATTGGAGCTTAATTCTTGCAGGTTTATTTGCCACCTACCATTCTTGGTTGGACATGTATGTCAGTACATGGTATGAGACACTCCAAAGTTATGTATACTCCTATGTTTTGGGAATGTTTATGCATTTATGGCTCCGAGGCATGCTTATGCTTTTATGGATGCGAGCTACAATGGTTGGATATGTCATGCTTTTGTCTGCTAGGCTTGTCCGTGTCGGAGCTTTTGCATCTGTGGTTGATGCCCTTGTGTTCTCCCCTTCTAGTTTGGATGAGTCCTCTTTGCAGTATGCTATGACAACTTCCAGCTCTTCTAGTCATGCGGACAGTCCTCTTGATGTGGTGCACAGATCAGATGCCGTAAGCATGTGTAGTGAGTGTCAGAAGGTCCCCAAGAACAAAAGAACTCTACTTTTTGCACACAAATCAATGTAGAAAGCTTGCACGACATGAACAAGAGACCAATTGGGTGCAATCTCCCACCATGCCTTGTGTGAGCACTCCACAAAGCATATATTTCATATATTAATAATCTTCAAGCTCAAATAATAGCCCAAATTACAAAAAATAGCACGCTTTCACTTTTGAGTTTGCTTTTGTGCCAAATAGAAATAAAGCTAATGGGCGCCCAAGAAGTTAGACGTACCAGATAAATAAGCACGACAAAATATAGAAGCCATGTCTAAGGTATGTGCCCATCAAAATATTGATGATAAATTTGAATACACGGTATTCTCCAATGCTTTCCACTGCTACTGCTGCTATCTCTACACATCAACTGAAGCATCCACAATCATTAGTAAAATAATACAATTAAATCGAAAAAAGTGAATACCTAGCAGTCTTCAGCTATATAAATAAATTGGTTAGAAATCAATCCTAACCTTAATTTATCATGAGTGCGCACTCTAAACTCATAAACGTTAATTAATTTAAATATGTATTTTGCGGAATCACATGCTATGGAATCACCCATGTACACACTAAATTAACAAAACGCCTGAAAAGGATAGGCGTCCCCATCGACTTCTCGCGCAAAGAATCCACTTTGTGTATGAGCCTTGGTAATAAAAGTTTATGGAATCCACCGTGTAATATGCCTCCTGGCATCATACCCCTGGGGTGGGATAGCAATTGTCCTCAATTGCTATTAGCTCAATGTGGAGCTAACAGAGTGGGGGAAAGCATTTAAGTCTCTAGCGTGCATCCATTGGGCCTCTTCATCAGGATGGTTTTTAAACTTGACCAAATATCTAGAATATCTATGGCCAGTTCTAGTTGTCATAAAGTCAGTATCTTTAATAGTTTCAGGCTCAAGGATTTCAATCTCATCATTTAACAAAGGTGGGTTTTCATAGATAGGGTGTACAGGTAATTGGCCTCTAAAGGGTTGTAATAAACTAATATGAAAGGTGTTATCGATTTTCCAATGTTGTGGTAGTTCTAGTTGAAATGCATTGTCATTGATTTTGTGTATGATCTTGAATGGTCCATAGAATCTAGGTGCTAATTTCACTACCAGGTGTTTATCTACACTTTGTAATCTACGTTTTTCTATATGTAACCAAACATAATCATCAAATTTGAAATTCATGGCCTGTCTTTTCTTATTTGCTTGCTTTGTATATAATTGCTGGGCTTTGGCAATCATATCTTTAACTTCATCAAAAATAGTAGTGTGCATGTTAGCAATATCATCAGCAGTCTGAATTTTATTTGATAATGATGTAACAGGTGTAGGCAATCTATATCCATAAGTAACTTCAAATGGTGCTTTCTTTGTAGCTGTATGTGGTGTATTGTTATATGTAAACTGAAGTAAATGTAGATATGTATCCCATGTGTGTGGTTTTGAAATAGTATAAGCACGCAAAAGATCGAAAATAGTACTGTTAGTAGCTTCTGTTTGACTGTTAGTTTCAGGATGAAATGCAGATGAAAAATCAATCTTTGTTCCTAAGTTAGCAAACAAAGTAATCCAAAAATTATTACAGAATCTAGAATCAAGATAAAAAATAATAACTTTTGGTAAACCATGATTAGTGAAAACAGTTTTCAAAAACAATTAAGCTGCTTGAGATGCAGTTAGAGTTTTCTTGCATGGAATGAAATATGCTTGTTTGCTAAACCTGTCTACAACAGTCCAAATCATATCATGGTTAGCTTTAGTGTTAGGTAAACCAGTGATAAAATCCATAGAAATTTGTTCCCATGGTCGTGATGGAATAGATAGTGGCATCAGTAAACCATACTGTTTACCATGGTGTCTTTTAACTCGTTGGCAAACTAAACATTCAAAAACAAAGTTAGATACATCAGTATCCATATGTGGCCAATAAAAATCTTGTTTCTTTAACCAACGAGTTAATAAAAGTCTCCACAACTACTTTAACCCATTATAGCCCTTCCCACTGAGAAAATAATGCTATAACATCATACATGTCCAAAGAACATATTGAAAACACTCTATTTTCAGCCTCATTTTTTGTATGTATGGTTGCTAAAATTTCAACCATAGTGTCAATAATATTCAAGCCATAAAAGGGGCCTAAAATGCCTTCATTTTCAGCTAACAACACCAATGCTCTCAGTTTCTTAGCAATTGTAACGTGTCCCCTAGTATCATCTAGGACACGTCTTAGCAGTCCATCGGAAAGGATGTCTAGAAAGCTCCGCCCGGCACTCCCATGGAATGTTACGGGTTTTGCGATCTAGTTCTTCCCACGTCTGCCACGTAGCGGAAGTATCCTGGCCGTTCCCACTTAGGATCGATCGAAATTAGGGTTTTCCTAATGGGTCATTAGCTAACAGCAACTAGCGTCAGACCCGAGCGAACTACTTTACGCAGAAATGCCAGGTCCGAAGCGGATTCACGCTGCACTTCGTTCAAGGAGAATGGGAAACGAGAGGGATGCAAAGCTCAACCTCTCTACCATAAGGCATATTCCAATTCCATTCCCCTAAAACAGCGTAAATCGGGTAAGACGTAACTCTAGGTCATAGTTCTCGTTATTCTTTTTGATGATGATGATCATTCCGCTGTTCTTCGAGATTTTTGAGAAAAGTTCACGGCTAACCGGGACCACCCAACCGTAGGACGGACCCATGGCCCATCCTCTACACTTTCCTTGGTTTGTTTTAGTTATGTATTTATCTAACACATTAATTTGACATATAACAATCAGCTTCTTTAATTAACCTTATTAAGCACTGGTTCCTTTACGTAATCTTATCACGTGACATAGAAAAACAAAATCAAGCAAGTTCTTTTAACATTTCATCATTTTATCTTTAAAATACAAGGAATTTCGCCCGTACGCTTTTCCATAATCTGCCTGAAGGCTAACCAGTAGTCTCCAGGGATCACTATTCCAAGCTTCCGCCCATCAACTAGTATGCGAGCCTCGAGATCTAATCCCGAGTCACGTTAGCCTCTTGTGCAGGACCTGGAAGGCGAGGGATTTACGGCCAGAGCCCCCCTGGCACCCAAGCGTCCTCTTGCTCCAAGTAGAACTCAATGGAGAGACCTCTCGCGGCAGGTTCGGTCCACGTTCCTGGCGCGGTCAAACAACCCCCTTGGTTAGGGTCAGGCAGGCAATCGGGGGTAACTAAAGCTGCCTCTTCCTTCAGGCCTTTAACTTGAAGTATAGGTACTTATTTAATTTGTAATTCATAATTCAAATAGAGCCCTAAAATCTCTAGCAAGCACAAAAATTTCCATTAATCAACCCAGTTGTATGGCAAACTGCTAAGGAAGTGTTCTTTCCTTTTTGAGTGTATTAGCACTCGTTCCCAAGGTGTCTTGTAACTTGGCAAGATCTCTTACATTCCGGTGTAGGGCATACCCATCTTGGTTAACCCTAAGGTACCTTAGATATGCTAGTTTATGGTTTACAACTTTCCTTATTTAGAAGGATATCCAAAAATACGTCTTTTTGCAAGATAACTTGCGTAAGGATCTGCCGCCCTTGATGAGGGTTTTTCCCTTTTCTCCTTGTGAATCAATCACAAAATGATTTCATACATGTTGCGCAAGTCCTGCGATGGAATAATCTGTCTAGATTCTTTAAGCTGACGAATGTCAGGCCTAGGATTTCTTCATTTAAGAACCTTAGGGACAAACCCTAGTTTCTTATCTTTATGAATTTATTGTTCCTACAGTAAGGAAAGTAGTCAAGTGTTTAGGGTATGAATGTTTCTATGTTTAGATTGGTGTAGTTAACTTTTGGAAGGTAATATTAATCGTCTTGTCACAGTTTTACTATCCTTGTGACAATTTACTTTCCCAATCAATACAATTTAATTTGGCATATAACATAATGCCAAGGTGATACAAAGAGTGACAATACTCCTTGGGACAAAAAGGCCTAGCTGTGAAATTGGTGTATACACACTTTATTAGTCCCAAGTCCTCAAATAGCAGGAGAAAAGTGTTAATAGAGTGTTATCCAGCAGTCCCCTTTTACATTTTCTTTCCAAATGAATTCGTATATCTAATTTTTATACTTGTTAATTCCTAACATTTAACTTCCGCCTCCTTTAAAGATGAACTCATGCCAAATAACAACAATTTCCTTGCTAAGATGTGCAACTAGCAAAGATAACTCCCTAGTAATTTGAGCATTGAAGAAACCTTTCTTGAATTTAGCTATTTACCATGAATTGTTGCGAAAGGGAATAAGACTAATGGTGTAAGATATAATTTCTACACTTTAGGAATATATTACTATAGTAAATGGTTAATCTTGCTTGTAATTTTATAATGCTTGATGCAATTGGAAGAAAGATAAGTTGTATACATTGTCATTCATAAGCTAACTCCTTCGTTTAAAAATAACTCGAACAAATATATCCTATCCTTAACAATTTTTCTTTGCATGATCGACTTAAAACCGAATTAACACCAAGAAGAAAAAACCTGGCTTTGAGGTGAGATATCCACATGGATACCGGGAGATGACCCTCCCGCAGCTACACCTTGGACTTTCTTCAGCGGCATCGTAGTTCGAATGTGAGATAGCCTTTTCCTTTTTCTTCTTGGAATTCCACCGTCTTCTCCTTCCTTTTCTTTTACCTTTTTCCCACTCTTCCTCCTTCACTCCCTCTTTTCACTCCCTCTACTTCCCTCCCTATCTTTTATCTCACAGCTATTTCTTCCTTACGGGATACCATACGAGGCCATGATGATGAATTGGATTTTTAGGACATGGGAGTGTGTGGACATCAGCTTGTTTGATAAAACTAAGAACACAAAGCTCAACTAAGAGAGCACTTTGCACAAAAAGATCTAAAAATGGAGTGAAGGAATTAATGCAAGAGAATGGAAGTCCGCAAGGTAGCCTAAGGACAAAGTAGGCATATGGGTGTGACTTGAATAGTCTAAAGGGCTAAGAGGGGGGAAAAAGAACAAGGGCTTAGGGGGGAATTAAAACCCGGGGGGGGGAAACAAGGGTGTGAAAAGGGGGCTTAGGAAGCCCCCTTGGAAGCTTCCAAGCCTTCTGGAAGCCTCACAAAGGCACGTGGGAGTTGGAGGCTGTCGACAAATGGCGGCTAAGATCAGGCTGCTGGGCCGGCAAACGAATGACGGTAGCCTCTGCAGTGCCTCCTCTCCACTCCTCCTGACGACGCGCTCCGAGACTCACTCTCTCCTTCTCGGCAGTATGATGGCGTACGGCTTCATGGCAGTGCTCTCCTTGTCTCCTTTGGCCTTCTCTCTGACGGCTCCACCTCCCTTTTTCTACAGCGGCCCCCCTTGGCTCATTTAAATAGTGGAAGGGAGGGGGATCTTCCCTCCTTGCCTATCGACACGCATGTCCTCCCTCCCTCCAAAGGCTCCACCAAGGAGCTTAGTAGCTCCTTCTATTCCCCTCCCCCCCCTCCAGCTCATCAGTCGGCTGGAGGGATAAGGGGGGAATAAAAAAAATTTCCATTAAACTTTTTTTTTTAAAACGCAGAATATTACAGCAATTCATTTCATAAATAGTGTTTAACCTTGCACGTAGCTTCTAGAGGCTTAAAACACAATATCAGTGAGTTTGGGAGTCTCCCAATTCCTATTTTTTGAATACTAAATAGGTGGCACCCGGATAACATGCCCATAAGTTTCTCAAAACCATATGATGTGACCTATCACTGAAAAACTATAATGTGTCCCCCTGTCCACTTGTAGGACATGTCTTAGCAGCCCATCAGGAAGAGAGTCTAGAAAGCACCGCCTGGCACTCACAAGGAATGTCACAGGGTTTGTGATCTAGGTCTTCCCGAGTCTGCCATGAAGTAGAAGCATCTGGCCATTCCCACTTAGGACCGACTTGAATTAGGGTTTTCCTAATAGTCAAGTTCCTAGGTGGTAGCTAGCGCCCCAGACGAACCACTTTGCGTAGAAACATCAAGGCCGAAGCGGATTTATACTGCACTTGATTCAAGGAGAATGGCAATCTAGAGGGATGCGAAGCTCGACCTCTCTGATCGTAAGGCATAGTCCCATTCCGTTCCCCTAAAATAGCATAAATCGGGACTCTAGCTCTATAGATTCTAGGTCATTGTTACCTCGCTGTCAATTCCTTTGAGAAAAGTTCCCAGCCAACTAGGACCACCCTTCCGTAGGACGGACCCAGAGTCATGTCCACCACACTTTCCTCGTGTTTCTTTAGTTATCTAATTACCTACCACATTTAGTTTGAAAGAAAAAATAGCTTCCTTAATTAACCAAATTAATCACTAGTTCCTTCACGTAACTTAAGTACTAACATAGAAAAACAATGTCAATCAAGTTCCTTTTTTAACATTTGATCTTTATTTATCAATCTTTGGAATACATCAAATAAACCTGCCCGAAGGCTATCCTAGCAATCCTCAGGGATCACTATTCCAAGTTCCATCCGTTGACTAGTATATGGGCCTCGAGATCCCATCTTGAGTCACGTCGGCCTCTTGTGCAGGATCCAAAGAGGCAAAGAATTTATGGCCAGAGCCTCCATTGGCACCCAAGCGTCCTCCTGCTCCAAGTAGCACCCACAGAGAGACCTCTCGCGGTGGGTTCGGTCCACATACCTGGTGCGGCTAAGAACCCCCTTGGATAGGGTCAGGTAGACAGTCGAAGGTAACTGATACTGCCTCTCCCTCCAAGTTTTTTACCTAAAACATTAGTTGTTTTTCTTGAATTAGTTCCTTGAGCAAAGAAGTACAAACAGTGCACCTAAGTGTACAATCACGAGCACTCTAGTGGTCATTCTTTCGCCCAACTGCTAAGGTGTGATTCCTTCTCCTCGAATACTTCGAGCATTCGATCGAGGATCAATCGTGACTTGGCAAGATCCCAAGGGTTTTGTAAGCTAAGTTGCTTGTTTACCCTTTTTCCTTGAGTTAGGGTTTATACCGTGTTTACCCAAAATTGTCTCTACCTTAGGTTTCCTTAAATTATAGACAATAGATCCTGGGCAACCTCGTCACCCTAACTTGGTTGGTCAATTGCTTTCTTGGCAATTCATTACTATCCTGGATTCACAAATCAATCTTCAAGGAAAAGTGTTGAAGTAGGACGACTACTCAATTTCTAGAAAACTAGACTTGTAATTAGAACTCGTCAAACTTGGTCTAAGGTGTAGCAGTGCTATTTTGTGATTTAGACACAAGAGCATATGACGTTACAGTTTGTTGCATGAGATAGGTGTCAGCACCTAACTTGTGGGGTTATTTTTCTCATCACACGCTATTCCTTGATCAAGAATACCTTTGATCAAGATGTAGGGTTTGGGAGTCCTATTGACCCAATCCAACACCCTAATCCTACTAGGCCGATAAAGGTTTTGGCCCTAGGGTCCCTAAATTCTTGCGGAGGTCTAGTATTTGGTCAATTGATCCTTAGGGTGAGAACCCTAGATTGTTCCTGCGGGGGTGATTAGATAATCCTAATATTTCGAGAATGTGGGTAGGAGCTTTGAGATCCAAAATATTAGACCGGCATCCTAAGTGCGATACTAGGCATCATTTTAACATAACTTAACCTAACCTAGCACATTGAGGTGTTCGTCGTATGCTAACTATTCATGCCTTTATGAATCTCATGTGAGCTACACGATGACATGCGATCTACCTAATTGATCTAATTGTCTTATGATTAAAGGTGTTTTTTTCCTTAGAGATGCAAATACTTTCCCTAAAGATGTAAGTAATTGTAAGATGTATGAGATGTATCATTCCATGCGAATATGCAAATTCAAGACCATAGACCTTTTGCCTTTATGCAACTATAGGATCTCTAGTGATCTTTCTTTTCCTTGCCTTATGCAACGTTGATTGACATTCAGAGCTATTCTTTTAAATCCTACGTTTTATGCATCGAATTCAAGCTCTTAGTATTTTAATGAAGATGCATCCTTTCCCAAATTCAAACTTTGATAAAAGAACTCCATGCATGGGTGTATCATTCTTTCATGATTAGATGCCATGAATCCATCATAGATTTAATCCTTCCTTTAGCACTTAATCCAACCTAGAATGTAACTATCATGGCATGTGATTTGCAAAGTACATAAATCCTTTCCATGCATTGCAACTATTCAGACATCATTTAATGGCCGTCTATGATTATCTTATACACGCGTCACAACTAGGAAATTATTACATAAGTGCATTATGTATTATATGCCCTGTCCTTTGCATGATGCAACAAGGATGCCTTGCACAAATCCATCTTTTAACTTATGCATCATACGTTAAAAAATCCAACTACCCTTGACCATGGAAGCGCAAGCAAATGGAAGTACTCGTCGTGCAACTACACTTTGTAAATCGAGCGAGTATATAAATTTTCCAATGCATTTAAGTTTCCTATGTGAATTAAAACATGCTTTATGCAACCTTTCCATGCAGGAATATTATTCGAAACTTGGGAATTCAATATCGGGGCATTATCCACTCTCGTACTTTGTGTGGAAACTCCCACGTGCGCTCCTCTCGACTTTTGCTTGGGAGCCATTGATGAAGTAAATCTCAACTCAGTAAAATCTCTCTTGGTCCCCTTTTTCGATTTTTGAAATTGCCTTCAGTCCCAAATCTCCCTTGCGGCACGGGAAACAAGCCTTGGGAAACATGGTTAAAAAATCCGGGAGGCATGGGTGAACAAGGCCTAGAGAAGCTTCAATAGAAGCTTCCCAAGCTTCTGGAATCAGGGAGATGACGTGTGAGGGAGTGATGATGATGATGATGATGATGATGATGATGATGATAAAGATGACAGGGGCGGCAACAGCCTAACAGTGCGATAATCCTGGCGATGACAGTGGTAGTAGGGGCATCACGATCAATCCCCCCACCAACCTTGGGAGGGGGGGTGTATATGAGAGGAAGGTGGAGGGGGGGGTGGCCACACAAGTGGTAGGGTGTATGCCCTCCTCCCCATGCCCCTCCCTAACTCAAGCTCCACACATACTCCCTCTCCCCGCCATGCAATGGGTGAAGGGGAGGGAGTTTAAAAAAAGTTTGCAACTAATTCATTATTTTTTTTGTCCCTTGAAGGGGAGTTCCCATGGTGGGTTACGTTTTTAAGCCACAATCCCCTATGCACAATGCAGGCTGGTATTTGTTAGTGCACCATCCAAGTGGCATCCTCTTCGGGGTAATGTTTCCACTAGATGAGGTATTCTCTCAAGGTCCTGGATCTCAAATGCCTCTCCCTAACATCTAAGATCCTGACAGGTGGTAGCTCAAGGACTCCTTGGCTCGGCATTACAACTTGTCGATCATCAAGTACGTGACCAGGGTTAGGCACATACTTTTTCAATAGGCTGATATGGAATACATGATGAATTTTTAGGTTTTCAGGGAGTTGCAGTCTGTAAGCATTAGGCCCTAGGCGCTTGAGAATCTTGTAGGATCCACAATACCTTGGACTTAGATTTTTGCATTCACCCAAGGAAAGGAAAGTCTTCTTTGGACGTATGTGAATGAAAACCATATCACCTTCAACGAAGTATCTGTCTTGACATTTCAAGTCTACGTAGGCCTTCTATCTGTCCTTGGTAGCTTGGATGTCTTGTCTTATTGATTTGATTTGGTCATCCATGTCTTCTAGGATCTGTTTTGAAGCTTCAACCCTCAAGGTTGGATCCGAAAAGCTTAAAGGAGTATGAAAATCATGCCCATACAATGCTTGAAAAGGGGTCATCTGAATGCTTTGTTGGTAAGAAGCATTGTAAGCAAACTCAACCATTGGCAAATATTGAATCCACTTTTTGGGTTCGCAGTAGCAGTGTGCCCTAAGCATATATTCAATGACTTGGTTGACTCATTCTGTTTGTCCATCGGTTTGGGGATGGTAATATAGTGAAACAGAGTTGAGTCCCAAAGATATCCCTCCAGAAGTGTGAGGTGAAGAGAGAGTCATGATCACTAATGATTCTTCTGGGTAACCCATGCAATTTGAATATCTCCTTGATGAATAATCTTGCGATGTCTGAGGCTTTATAGTTTGTCTTAACACGGATAAGATGTGCAACCTTGGTGACATATCTACCATGAGCATAATGGAGTTGTATCCTCTCTGAACTTAGGGCAGGCCAACAACAAAGTCCATACTAATGAATTCCCATTTCATTTGGGGAATGTCAAGTGGTTGCGATTTCCCTGGCAATTTGACATGTTCGGCCTTAATACGTTGACAAGACAAACATTTTGTGACATATTTAAGAACGTCGCCTTTGAGTCTATCCGAATAATAGCTCTTCCTGACTGCATTAAGGGTCTTGGCATAGCCAGGATGTCCTGAGAAAGGGGAGTCATGGGCTTCCCAAAGTATCTTCTGCTTGAGTGACTAGCTTGCTAGAATACATAATCTTGTCCTATAGTAGACAAGTCCACTATTGATAGAGAATTCTTAATACTTCGTTTGTAGCTTCGGGTCTTGATCTTTAATGGGGATCTCCCTTAGCAATTTTTGATAGATTGGGTCATGACATACCTCTTTTCTAGCTAGCTCGAGAATTGGGTTGTTTGGCGTGGATACCTTTGTGGCTAGAGATCTTACTGTTGATGGGTCTTGCAAAATCATAGAATTCAGAAATGCCTTGCGACTGAGTGCATCAGCAACTACATTCTCCTTTCTAGGCTGGTATTTGATTTCAAAGTCATGTTCTTCCAATACTTCAATCCATCTACGTTGCCTCATATTATTGAGCTCATTTTGGGTGAAAATCCATTTAAGACTCTTGTGGTTTGTCACTAAGGTAAATTTGTTACCCAACAAGTAGTGTCTCCAAAGTTTGAGAGCATGGATGATAGTCAACAGCTCCGGATCATGGGTAGCATAATTCCTTTCATGGCTCTTCAGTTTCCTTGAAGAGTATGCTACGGGATGACCTTCTTGCATGAGCACACATCCTAAGGCAAGTGTGCTAGCATCAGTTATCACTTCAAACTTCTTACTAATATCAAGAAGTTTCAGGACGGGTGCTGATACCAAGCTTCGCTTTAGTTTGTCAAAGTTGGACTGTTCAGCAGCAGGTGACCATATGTATTTCTTTGACAAAAGTTGGCGTTGGCCACTCCAGAATGTCTCTGGATCCACTGAAATTCCTTCCGCTGATACAATGAATCCCATATATTCAATTTGTCACTTGAAAAATTCACACTTCTTCTTCTTGGCATAAAGCTTGTGTGCTCTCATTGTTTCGAGGACAATGCGAAGCTGGGGTTCATGATCTTATTCTTGCTTAGAGTAGACTAAGGTATCATCAAAGAAGAAGAGTATGAAGTCATCAAGATAGGGCCTAAAGATATCTTGCATTAACCTGTTGAAGGTAGCAAGAGCATTTGTTAGCCCGAATGACATGACCAGGAACCCAAAGTGTCTATACCTTGTGCTGAATGCGATCTTTGGGATATATTCTTCCCTGATCCTTATTTGATAATATCCAGACCTGAGGTCTATCTTAGAGAAGATCTTCGCACCTTGAAGACAATCAAGAAGTTCATCTATTCTTGGAATGGGGTATTTCTTTTTAATGGTCGATTGATTCAACCCTCTATAGTCAATGCATAACCGAAGCGTTCCATCTTTCTTCTTCTGGAACAACACTGGAGCTACTAGGACGGATGTAGCCTTGGTCTAACAGTTGCTTGAGTTGCTCCTTCAGCTCAATCGCTTCCGGGATGGACATCCTATATGGTCTCTTTGCGACTGGTGCAGCTCCTAGGGCTAGCTTGATTTTGTGATCGACTTCCCTTTGAGGAGAAAGTTCCGTGAGCTCTTCAGGAAATACGTCTACGTATTCCTTTAACCATGAAGGTTCTTTCCTAGATTCCTGATTCTGATCTAGCTTATTTAGTTTAATCAAATAGACAGGTAGCCCCTTCCTAACTCCTTTTATTATCCGTGTTGCTTTTGCCAACTAAATTTACCAGCCTCTCCTTAAGTTGTAACTAGTTCCCCTTCAGAATTTTAAAAGGAGACTTGACCCTTTCTACATTGAATGTGGGCATCATTGGGTGTTAGCCAATCCATATCGAGAAAATATTCATGGAAACCTAGGTTCATTACCCTGAATCTGACAGAATTTGACTTTCCTCCCAGTAGGAATTTCACCTTAGCAGTTTACCTGGTACAAGAGACCTCTCGACCAATCGCTAATTCCACAAGTAAGGTAGGTGCATCTTTTGTGGCTATTCCTAATCTCTTTGCACAGATTAGTGAAATGAAGGAATGTGTACTGCCACAATCAATCAAGGTTTTGAAGCTTTTACCTTGATAATCCGATGGAGTTTGAGTCATCGAGAATTGGCGATTCGGGCCATTCTTGTGAAGAGCGGCATGAACCATTGCCCTCTCAATGTCATCTTCCATGGATGAATCTTCTTCAACACCGAATTCCTTGTTGGCAACACTGGAGGTCCTCCCTCTAGCCCTGATGGTGGCTCCTTGGCCATGGATGGCTCCTTGGAATGGCCCTTGATGGTGTCCTCTGCTAAGCTTGGGACACTGCCTTTTAAAGTGACCAGGCTCGTTGCAATGGAAGCAAGGGAGATTGCAGCCATTATCCTGTGTAGGAACAAAATTGTTGACAGTATTGGCCCTAGCTTTCTTCCTTTGTCACTAGTTTTGGCCCTGTGCTCTCTTAGCATGCGACCTATACATTCCCTTGTTCTGTTCCTTATAAGACCAAGTCATATTATTCTTTGGCTTGGTCTGCACCTCCTGTATTATTGGCGCAGCTCCAATGAGCGTGTCTTGTAGGTCCGTTGGGCGCATTGATTCCAAACGGGTGTTTATGGGTGGATTTAACCTCGTGCAAAACTTTGACACCTATTGTGTCATATCCATTTGTGGCACGTACTTTAAGAGAGAGACGAACCTTGAATAATATGCATCCAGGGATAGTCCAAGTTGCTTTAATTTATAGAATTCGTTAATCTTCTGTGTGCGGTAGGTAGGTGGTAGATATCTCCCTCCCACAACTTTTTTAAGCTTCTTCCAAGTAGCTGACCCTTTCGAGATCCCTTGGTCTCTGCACCATTGTTTCCACCAAAGTCTTGCTTCACCGGTAAGCTTCAGTTTGGCAAGCATCGCTTGGTTAGCAGGTGCAGTTCCTGTTGCCTCGAAATAATCCTCCATGGATTCGATCTAGACCTCGGCATCAATTTGGACAATCCTTCCCTTACTGTCGAATTCAGGTGGCTTGATTTGTTTGAGAAGAAACTTCTCCTCTTGAATTACAGTCGTACTTAGTGCAGGGGTCGGACTAGGAATCTACACTTGAGGTTGCGCCTGGGCAATAAGATTCTTTACGTTAAAAACTTGCTAAACGTTTCTCACATTACATTAATATGCCCAGTTCATCTTTTAGGACATAGCCCTTTCGAGTAAATTTATTTTGGGAAGGTAGAACAAGCTGATACATCAATTTGGGGAAAATAGAATTGTGTTACATTCGGCTATGGGGACTGAGTAATAATATGGAGTGGGGTCATGGATTTTCAGGAATCAATAGGTCATAGGAAGCTTGGGGTATCCCTTCCTTTGATACCTATTCTTCTCATAACGTCCTAGCACCTTGATTCTGTCGGCAAGGATTATTCGAGCCACTTCCTCGTACACATACTTATTATGCTTGACCTTTCGACCGCCGACATGTAGGGTTGCATTTGCATGAGCCTCGCCAAAGATGAACAGCTTCACGATCTTTAAATCCTCCATCCACTTGATTCTCTTCAAGTTGGTCTGAAGGTACGCAAGTTGGTGGGCTGCTATGTAATATATTCCTGATTCACCTGTCCATCTCTGTTCCACGTATAGGGGTGAAGGATTGTAGATACGGTCTAGAATATTCATCATGTCTAGCCTCCATCGATAATCCGAAGCACACATTGCGGTCATGAACATAACTTGGAACACCAAAAATTTGTTCCATGCTTTGCTACTATGCAGGCTAGCATCCATAAGTAAATAAGGAAATGTTCTTAACAGCAACATTGCTCTATTTCCCCTCATTAAGTTTCCTTGTAAGTATTAGATCATGTTGGTTTGCTTTGATACCAACTATAACATGTCCCCCTGTCCACTTATAGGACACGTCTTAGCAGCCCATCTGGAAGAGGGTCTAGAAAGCGCCGCTGGGCACTCACAAGGAATGTCACAGGGTTTGCGATCTAGGTCTTCCCGAGTCTGCCACGAAGTGGAAGCATTTGGCCGTTCCCACTTAGGAGCGACCTAAATTAGGGTTTTCCTAATAGTCAAGTTCTTAGGTGGAAGCTAGCATCGAACCCCAAATGAATCACTTTGTGCAGAAACATCAGGATCGAAGAAGATTTATACTACACTTGGTTCAAGGAGAATGGAAAACGAGAGGGATGCAAAGCTCGACCTCTCTGCCTATAAGGCATAGCCCCATTCCGTTCCCTTAAAACAGTATAAATCAGGACTCTAGCTCTATAGATTCTAGGTCATTGTTACCTCGCAGTCAATTCCTTTGAGAAAAGTTCCCAGCCAACCGGGACCACCCTTCCCTAGGACGAACCCAGAGTCACATCCACCACACTTTCCTCGGGTTGCTTTAGTTATCTAATTACCTATCACATTTAGTTTGACAAGAAAAAAACAGCTTCCTTAATTAACCAAATTAATCATTAGTTCCTTCACATAAGGTAAGCACTGACACAAAAAAACAATGTCAAGCAAGTTCCTTTTTCAACATTTTATCTTTATTTATCAGTCTTTGGAATACATCAAATAAAGCTGCCCGAAGGCTATCCCAGCAATCCTCAGGGATCGCTATTCCAAGTTCCGCCCGTTGACTAGTATGCAGGCCTTGAGATCCCATCTCGAGTCACGTCGGCCTCTTGTGCAGGATCCGGAGGCAAGGAATTTATGGCCAGAGCCTCCACTGGCACCCAAGTGTCCTCCTGCTCCAAGTAGCACCCACGGAGAGACCTCTCGTGACGGGTTCGGTTCACATACCCAGCACGACTAACAACCCCCTTGAATAGGGTCAGGTAGACAGCCAGAGGTAACAGATACTGCTTCTCCCTCCAGGCTTTTAACCTGAAGCATTAGTTGCTTTTTCTATATTAGTTCCTTGAGCAAAGAAGTAAAAACAGTGCACCTAAGTGTACAATCATGAGCACTCCAGTGGTCGTTCGTTCAGCCAACTACTAAGATGTGATTCCTTCTCCTCGAATATTTCGAGCATTCGATCCGGGATCAATCGCGACTTGGCAAGATAAAATGCTTTTCCTAAAGATGTAAGTAACTGCAAGATGTATGAGATGTATCATTCCATGCGAATATGCAAAATTAAGACCATAGACCTTTTGCCTTTATGCAACTATAGGATCTATAGTGATCTTTCTTTTCCTTGCCTTATGCAACGTTGATTGACATTGAGAGCTATTCTTATAAATCCTATGTTTTATGCATCGAATCCAAGCTTTTATTATTTTAATGAAGATGCATCCTTTCCCAAATTCAAACTTTGATAAAAGAACTCCATGCATAGGTGTATCGTTCTTTCATGATCAGATGCCATGAATCCATCATAGATTTAATCCTTCCTTTAGCACTTAACCCAACCTAGAATGTAACTATCATCGCATGTGATTTGCAAAGTATATAAATCCTTTCCATGCATTACAACTATTCGAGCATCATTTAATGGCCATCTACGATTATCTTATAGACGAGTCACAACTAGGAAATTATTACATAAGTGCATTATGTATTATATGCCTTGTCCTTTGCATGATGCAACAAGGACGCCTTGCATAAATCCATCTTTTAACTTATGCATCATACGTTCAAAAATGTAACTACCCTTGACCATGGAAGTGCAAGCAAATGTAAGTACTCGTCGTGCAACTACACTTTGTAAATCGAGCAAGTATATAAATTTTTCAATGCATTTAAGTTTCCTATGTGAATTAAAACATGCTTTGTGCAACCTTTCCATGCGAGAATATTATTCCGAACCTGGGAATTCAATATCGGGGCATTTTCCACTCTCATACTTTGGGTGGAAGCTCCCACGTGCGCTCCTCTTGACTTTTTCTTGGGAGCCATTGACGAAGTAAATCTCGACTCAGCAAACTCTCCCTTGGTCCCCTTTTTCGATTTCTGAAATTTTCTTGAGTCTGGGATCTCCCTCGCGGCAGGGAAATAGGCCTTGGGGAACACGGTCAAAAATCCGGGAGACATGGGTGAACAAGGCCTAGAGAAGCTTCAATAGAAGCTTCCCAAACTTCTGGAAATAGGGAGATGACATGTGAGGGAGTGATGATGTTGAGGATGATGATGGTGAAGATAACGATGAAGATGATGATGAAGAGGATGGGGGCAGCAGTAGCTTGGCAGTGTGGCAGTACTGGTGATGATGGTGGCAGCAGCGGGCATCACGATCAATCCCCCCCAGCAAGCTTGGGAGGGGGGTTTATATGAGAGGAAGTTGGGGGGGTGGCCACACAAGTGGCAGGGTGTATGCCCTCCTCCCCATGCCCCTCCACAAGTCAAGCTCCACACATACTCCCTCTCCTCGCCATGCAACAGGTGAAGGGGAGGGAGTTTTTAAAAAAATTGCAATTAATTCATTATTATTTTTGTCCCTTGAAGGGGAGTTCCCACGGTGGGTTATGTTTTTGAGCCACTCTCTCCTATGCACAATGCGGGCTGGTGTTTGCTAGTGCACGAAGATGGAGCACTTAGCCCCAAGTTTTTTTTTGTTGCGAGAGGATTCTCCGAACTGCTTTTGCACGGGATCTAGAGTCGTAAATATTTCATTGTAGAAATATTACAAAAATACTTGAAAAACGTTTTTGGCCTCCATCTCTCTTCTTGTGTTCTTGAGTGAGCTTGCTCTTGTGTATACAATGTATGTTTGGTGCAGTAGCTCAAGCAAGTCCCCCCACCACATGATTCTTGAGATGGTATCAGAGCTGCACCACTAAGAGACGCTGATTTTGAAGGGCGAAGTGAAGAAAAAGAAGCAAGGTTTGAGCAAACAAGGAAGGAGTAAGAGGCTCTCCCATTCTTCCACTCTTTCTCTTGGATAGTGCCTGTGGAGGCAGAGAAGCAAGGTAGAGTAAAAATCGTAGATTGCTATGAGATTTGGTGTGCAAGCACATCACTATATATTTTGTAGAATTCATGTGAGTTTTTTTGGGAATATGAGGCCATTACAGGCCCCGTTTTAGAGCTGCAAGGTTGCGGAAAATAGTTTTAGGATACACTATGATTTTAGTTGTATTGACCGAAAGTGGATGCATAAGTTATAGATTTTGAATCTATAATTTTTGAGGTGTTTGCAGGAAGCAAACATAAGGTTTATCTGCAAACAAGTTTCAAATTACATATACTATTGAGAAATCAGTGATAAAGATTGCTCGGTGTTTTGTTGTACACTTGTTGTGAAAGGTTGCAAAAGACTAGCTTGTTGTGTTGTATCCTTTTTTGTGATAATGGCAAAGAACAGTGGAAATCCCATTATTGAGAAGCTTGACAAGGACAATTACCCTTCATGGAAGTTCCATGAGGAAAAATTCCTCATTGGAAAGGGTCTTTATGAGTTTATTTCAAGTGAAGAAAAGGAGCCAGAGTTGGGTATCCCTTTGGCTCTACAGATGAATTAAAAGCATGGAAAGAATGGAATGCAAAAGACAAAAAGGTGATGTACTAGCTATCTACAATCATTGATAATATGATGCTGGGACATATTAGGAATGCAGAAACTTCACATGCAGCTTGGACAATTTTTGAGAACTTGTTTTCACTAAATACAAAGGTACAAAAGATTCAACTCAAGCAAGAGTTGAATATCTTGAAGAAAGGAAAAATGTCAATCAACGAGTATGTTTTGAAGGTGAGGAGTATTGGAGATGCTTTAGCAACAATTGATGCAATGCCTCATGATGATGATTTGGTTTCAACCACTTTGAGTGGACTTAATAATGAGAAGGCATGGAAATCATTTGTTACTTCAGTGTATGCGTATGGAAGCCATTTCCAGATTCTGATGAGCTGGTCTCTCTCATGATTACCGAAGAGATCAATATGCAGGGTGACTTGTCTGAAAGAAATGGTAAACAGGTCTAAGCATTTTACTCAAATTCAGGAAGGGGACGTGGTAGATCCTCTTCGAGAGGCCGTGGTATGGGACATGCTGGCGATACTGAGCAAAACAAGTTCAATGAGTAATTTGGTGAAATGGAGTTTTTAGGAGGCGGAGGAAACTTTAGAGGTAGGGGGAGCTCTAGAGGAAGAGGTGGATGGCAGAACAGAGGTTCTAGAAATTTTGCTATTTTTTGCCATAATTGAAGAAAAAAAAGTCATATTGAAATCCATTGTTATGCTAAGAAGGATGATGTTCGCATTGGTAAATTGCAACAAGGAAACTATGCATCGTCTTCATGATAGAATGAAGACAAAAATGAGTGTCTCTTTATTATGCAGCATATGATAAATGCAATTACAGGAAAAGGGACACATGATGATGTATGGTATGTCGATTCAGGTCCATCTAATCATATAAACAATCATGTTGAATGGTTTGGAGAGATGTAGGACTTACAAGATCTAGGTTATGTGTGGATGTGTGATGATTCATGACACCCAATTTCACACATTGGAAAGGTTTCCTTGAACTAGCATGATGGCTAGACAAAGAGTCAAATAGATGTATTACATGTGCCTTCAATCATAAAGAATCTACTGTCTATTGGTCAAATGGTAGAGCAAGGGTTGCAGGTACGATTCAATCCAAAAGGTTATTTTGTAGAAGACTTTAATGATAAGTGCAGGTTGGTTGCAAAAGGAAGTAGAGCTGGTTGCATGTTCACTTTAAATGTTGGAGTTCTTGCAATGGATGTTGCTATGTATGCTAAAGAAAAATGAGTGGTTGCAGACATTGAAATATGGCATAAATGTATTGGGCATGCAAATGTGCAAAGGTTGAATTAATGCAATCCAGAGGATTAGATGCTTTTTTTTAGAGTTTCAAAATTTCATAAAGTCTGGAAGCATGCCAGTTTGGTAAGTAGGTGAGACAACCCTTTTCGCATGACCGAGAAGTGAGTAGAAATATACTTGATGTGGTGTATATAGATGTTTGGGGGCCTACACAAAATGTGTCTCTTGGTGGCAGCAAATACTTTGTCACATTTATTGATGACTGTTCAAGGAAGCTATGGGTATATTTCATGAAAGAAAAGAGTGATGTATTTGAGCACTTCAAATCTTTCAAGATAGTTGTTGAAACAAAAATAGGCTTGAAAGCGAAGCTCTTTGAGATTAGATGTAGGGGGAGAGTACTTCTCTAATGAGTTTAGTGGCTTCTTGAGGACCCATGGGATAAAGAGAAAATTTACTTGCAGGTATACCCCACATCAAAACGGGGTTGCAGAAAGAAAAAATAGGCATATTACAAAAGTTGCATAGGCACTAATGACTGAAAAGAATATGCCAAAACATTTTTGGTTTGAAGCTATCCATACTACAATCTATATTATGAATAGAACTCCCACAGTTGCAATTCATTCGATGACTCCCGAAGAATGCTTTGCTGGCAAGAAGCCTGATGTATCACACTTGAAGGTATTTGGTTGTGTTGCATATGTTCATCTGCCAGATGAGCTATAGAAGAAGCTTGATCCAAAGGCTGAAAAATGTATTTTTATTGGATACTCTTTAGAGCATGAAAGGTATCATTGTTATAACCCTCACAGGTGAGTTCAGAGTGAGTAGGGATGTTATTTTTTATGAGATGAGCAGTTGGTATACACCTATTGGTGATGTATTAGATGATAATAATGATCATGATAGCTATGTACAAAAAGAAAACCAAGAATCATGGAGTCTTAGTGGACCAGAAACATCATCCAGTACTACATCTACAGTGAGCCCTTGGTCTAGGAGATTAAGGAGTAGTTGGGAGCATTAGAGGATAAAGAACTAGGGGCTCATGCCATGTGATATGTTGATAGAATTGGAAATACACAATGAACCATCATATATTATGAGCAAACATTGGGCATGGGGATTGAGTTTTTTTATTATGTTATGCCTTCTTATAGATCCTTAATATTTTGGACTTAAAACTTGGAGATGTGTGGCATGAACACGTGTTTACACTAAAGTGGGGTCTCTATAGTTATGACATGCTTATAAAATAGCATTTAGTATATTTGAATGATATGCCTATTGGCACCAAGTTGATTTGGATTTCAGTACTTTGGACCAAAGGTCACAAAAAACTTAGTTGAGCTTTCATGTTCTTGGAGCACTGTTGTGCAGGATGGACAAAAAGACATAGGGTCTCTTGGAGTAGGCACATCAATGCAAGAGTTTGTACCTATAAAAAAGAAGAATAAGATAGAAATCAAGGCAAAACACTAAAGAATACATGCCTTGTCATATCCTTTCAACCCAAATCACATCCTCATAAGGGAACATAGAGTCTCTTGGGGTAGGCACATCAATGCAAGAGTTTGTACCTATAAAAAAGAAGAATAAGATAGAAATCTGGGCAAAACACTAAAGAATACATGCCTTGTCATATCCTTTCAACCCAAATCACATCCTCATAAGGGAAACATAACAATCACTTTTAGTTGTTAGCCCTTTACTTGATCCAAGCATATTGTTGCTTAGGAGTGGTTGAAGCTAATCCCAAACTCTTCTTAGCCCTTCACTTCTTCTAAGTGGACTATTGCTCAAGAGTGATCATAACTAAATCCTTAGTAAATCAACTCCTCTCTTGACATTTTGCTATCTAATAGGATATATTTGACTTCGTTAAAAACACACAACAATTTAGCTCGCACAAAACCTAGTAGTGGAATACTTTTTGGCATAATCTCTATCTTCGATCACTTAAAACTTCCAGATACAATATCTCTTAGATATAGTGTCAAGGAATCAATAACTTGCTTAGCAATGGAAAAGCAAACAAGATTAGCATGGATAGGCTTTATGTTTGCTTTTACACATGAGTAGGACTCATCACATAGAGCTCTAGATAAAACTCCTTAGAATGATACTAAGACTTTCATGTTGTGGATTACAAGAGCTAGGTTTGTTGTTGGATTGATGAAGGATAGTAATAGTTATCTTATGTTCAATTGAGATAGTTGGAAACCAAAAGGCTTTCACTTCGAGAGGTAACAAATAAAAATATCAGCATGAAGAATCAAAAGCCTCAAAGCTTCTACAACCCTACTATTGTCAAGATGGCCCTCAATGTTTTCTTTGCTTTAGTGTTGTAGCCCTTTAAATTTCAAAGTCACCAATCCATGAGTGCCATAATTACATGTCCTATTGATGATGAGAAAAAAAAAACAATTGATCGATGTAGAGGCAAGTGCATGCTCAACCGCTAAGACCCAGGGACCGCTTATTGTTCAAGCATTTCAAGCGAGCACTAATGGCTACCTCTCACATAGCCAACATGCCATTCTTCTCTACGAGTGTAAAATTTGAATTTTTTGGAGCTAATTTGCTGTTGACCTTGACCTTGCAATCTCAACATGGGCAATGACTCACGGACATCCCAATTCAATGGTGTTGGAATCCATACATGGCAAACTAGGATCAAACTGATCCTAATGAAGAAAGGCTTGTGGTCAATCACAAGTGGTCAAGAGAAGAAACCAAAGGAAGCTACACTTTCAGCCGTATGGGATAAAAATGATGATAAGGATCAAGCTATTATCAAGCTCGAACTTGATGGCGCTACATTCATCATGTTGATGATTGTGAAACCTCTTACGCGACATGGGATCGATTAGAACCCTATTTGGAGCTCATTCAAAATCCTCCAAATATGGTTTATTAGATTAAAAAATTTTAGGCTTGACATGCAAAGTAATATCTCACTTGCAACTCATTTGAATGATATGGAAAGCTTGTTGACACAACTTGCAGGAATCAACTTGAAGATGGATGAAGACATTTGCATTGGAGTGCTTCTTAAGAGTCTTCCACCTGAGTTTGATAATGTGTCTACCACATTAATCAACATGCCAAAGTCAAAACTTGTGGACATCAAAGCCTCTCTCTTGGAAGAGGAAAAGAATATCAAGAATAAGGGAGAAACAAGCATCCCAAGAGGAGACCAACAACTCCTCTATGTATTGAAAGGAAAGAAGAACATAGTTTGTGACTTCTGTAAGAAAACTCAGCATATTGAGAAATTTTGCTATGCTAAGAAAAGGTCTCAAAGAGCATATCTTGCTACAGTCAAAGAAGATGAAGACAACATTGAAGAAGAAGGAGAAGAAGAACCCCAAAAAGAAAAGGATAAGACTCACCAGTCCCTCTTTTGTAGCTCATTTTTTGATAGAATTTTTTAAGTTTAACATGTGCACTTTTCTAATGTTCCCACCATAAGCTCCTATACTCCTCATGTAACCTATGCACACTACAACCTCTACACACTTAGTGAGGCCTTATAACAGTCTAGCTTTGTATGGTTGGTTTTTTTCCATGTCTACACTTAGCAAGGTTCTATTCACAACAGCCTCTGTATACTCAGTATCTTATCCAGTTGTGATTGAGGAGGCGTGTTGAGAAATGTGCAATGACATCCACCATAGCCTCTTTGTATGGAACAAACAAGGCAAAGAAACAAATTGCAAATAAATACTTAGATTAGGTCATGCATGCATGGTTTATTAAAACCACGGTTGGTGATTATCATGGTCCCTTTCCATTTTTCTCCACCTACCAATACCACCTACTATAAGCCTATAAAAGGCACTCATCCCCACACTCATTCCATCAGTTATTATCATTTAGTTGTACTTGCATTATGCTTGGATAATATTAGTTGTTCTTCTTTGTCAATGTCTTTGCCTCATTATGATTGTCTGTTTGCTCCTCAGTGATCCTCCATAGCATGCATTCTCAATATTTTAATAGATAGGAGATCCCATGCATGTTCAATACATGGAAATACTAAAGGTTGCGACAAAAAATGCATATGAGGTGAAGCTTACCGAACTCAGCAATTACTATTTAGATTTGTACAAGAATGTGTAGTCGACAACGATAATGTACTACAATATGTCTGTTGAGGAATGTAATGGTAAATTGTAGTTTGTGATAAAATTAGATGAAAGTGAGATCATCAAAGGAGTAAAGCTTGAAAGAGTTAGTGTACTCTGATGAATAGATCTTTACAATTCAACAAGAACAACCCAGGGAACTTTAATGTTCAATCCAAGTGCCAGTGTGGTGGCTCCTTGCATTTGAAGTTCTTAAGGAAACATTTAAGGTGCTCCGGGTGTTCTTTATGCACACAAGCATTCCAAGCATCATCAATCATCAGGAACATGGTGAGATGCTCTCGGTTGAAGGGTATGGTGAATGGCATCTTGCAAGAGACTTGAAAACCTAAAAATGTAGGTGTGGAACCTCCAATGGTGCAAATACAAAGAATCCATGCCTATATTGCTTGACAAAGAGGGTGGAAGGAAAGGACAGAATAAAGAACTAGCAAAGGGTGATAAGTGTTGCACCGACGCACAATAGAGAAGATCCCACTTGGAAGGCCATCATCAACATTCCATTGGATCGTATTCACATTTTTTTCATTGCATGCTTTTGTCCGAATCATGGAGAAACTTGTATATGAATACATTTTTTTTGCTTATAGGATGCAATTAGGAAAAGAAGCCATTACAACGTGTAGGAATGTGGAGCGAGTGCTATCAGAAATTGGGCTACACAAGCATCAAGTAACGATTAAAAAATATGAGAAGAGATCACGAAAATTTGGTAACTTGCCAAAAAATCCTTACTTTGGAGGAGCAAAGGCTAGGAAGTTTCTCTCAGCACTTATCAATGAGGAAGGAAATATCATGGTTTATAGGTTGCAGGACTACGATGGGTGGAAAAAGTTACATTTTATAGTTCCTGATTGAAGTAATGGAGGAAAAACAAGGTTGGCCAAAGCTAAGGTTTGGATAAGTCTTAACAAATTGGCTCCATTACTTTTCAAGATGGTGTTTAATAATGAAGATTAACAAGAATTTATCAAGGCTATGTATAGCTTCCATGAAAACATGGTGGAAGCATGGGGTAAAATCTCTATCACACATTACATGGTGCATAGTAAGTCAATATTTTAAAATTCTATGAATTGTATAAACTATTGAGCATAGTTTTACTCATGTTTGATCTGTGTCTTTGTAGCATATCCTTGAGGCACATGGGCTATACTTTGTAGAAATGGAAAGCATTAGAGTTTGGTCTGCACAAGGGATGGAAAATTCACATTGCATAGTGTGTGGTGCATACCAAAGAAAAACCGATCATGGTGGAGGGATGAATGGTAGCAATCAAATGATCCAATTGTTATCTTGATGATATAGGATTATAGTAGTAGATGAAGCTAAACTCTCACAAAAAAAAGCAAATGAACATGCTAATGGATTGGCTGCAGACATGATAGAATCACATCGTGTTACTAAAAGAGTGTGTTATGAAGCCTCAACTGCCAAAGAAAGCCATGCCAAGTGGCTAGAAACAAGGCTTCGATAAGGCAGCAAGTGGGTTCGAAGAGAGCTAAGATAGTAAGATGAATAATGTGTTTAGTGTGAATGCAAATCATAGTTTAAGAGAGAAAGAGAGAGTGTGCATCTATGTGAATGAGGCTCACAATTTAGGGCTATATAAAAGAGGGTTTCACTTTCTATCTTATTCATTGAGTTTTTATATCTCTTGTGTAGGAAAAATGGCTAGGCTTAAGATAGTTGCAAATAAGCTTCCGCTCAGAGCCCCATATCGTGTTCAACCCCTTGGAGCATCTACTAGCTCAGATGCACCTCCTTCTCAACCTAACCCAGCTTCCTCAAGCCGGCCTCACAAGAGTCATCCTTAGCATCCCCACAAGAAACACAAGTGGAAGCCAGGTACAATGGCCGTGATAGAAATCAGGAGGTATCAACACTCTTTTGATCTCATCATTCCAAAGGTGAGCTTCTCAAGACTTGTTCGTAAGATTGTGCAAGACCTCTACTGTACAGAAAGTAGAAGGCGGTTTTTGGCACAAGGTCAGGATAGACCTGATCGCTTCATTAAAAAATATATTCATGCTCTATAGTGTGCTGCAGATGCCTTTTTAGCTAACTTGATTTGATTGATGCTCAATGTTGTGTAATACATATGAAGTACATCACTATAACTCCCAAGGACTTTCAAATTATAAGAAATCTTCAAGTAGTGAAGGATGCATTTGTTCCAATGGAATGGACATAGTTTGTAATGTTATCCTTTTTGGCATAGTGTTCTCCTCGTGCATTGGACATATGACTATATCCTAGTGAAAAACTATTGTATGTGCCCTTAAAATATAAATTAAATTTTTACTCTTATCCTTTGCTCTCAACTTTAACTGTGTATCTTCACTGTATTTTCAACTCTTACTTATAGTTTTTTCTAGCACTGTCAATTTCAATAGGAAAAACATGCAAAAAAATTTCATTTCTTATTGCAAACTTTACTCTTGATGCCTCCATATAGTCTATGTGATGCGAAGTTTCTAAGGGCCAGTAGTTGTGATGTTGATTTCTCGATTATCAATCCATCCATAATTTTGGTGTGGCATCCTTTTTAAAATACTAAACTATATCAAAATGCGACAAAACTTCACACCTGCACTCGTTAGGTGGCCAAGAGCTCAAATTGTTTTTTGAAAAAAATGCGTGCATACCCCTGGTACGAAGCCTGGTGTATGGAAATGAGTATGCCTGTGAGTTTTTATCGCATTTTGATAAAAGGTTATGGATTTACGATCACACGATGGATAGTTCATATGAAGCTACATTAACCCAGTTTTGGGGTTTAAATGGGTTAAAAGTTCATTCTTCTTCTGATTTTCACATCTTGCTTTCTTTACTTCCTCCATTCTCACATCCCTAACCTCTATCTCTTCTCCATTTTGCCCTCCTTGAGCTTGCATGGCATGCACCAAGCAAGCATGTCGTAGTTTTGGCCACGGGAAGGTCTCAGGCCAAGGCCGCCACCTACAGCATAAGGTGGAGCCTCCTCTCAGGCCAAGGCCGCCACCTACAGCATAAGGTGCAGCCTCCTCTAGTAGTGCAGTAGCAGAAAGTGCTCCCCAAAGAGCACAACGATCACCATAGAAGAAGAGGAGATGTAAACTTGGCACTTTCACCCTTTGGGAGATAAGGAGAATCCAACGCGGATATGGGCTTCTCATCCCGACAAGGTATTTTTATAAGGTTGTTCGGGAAGTCATGCAAGACTTAGAGATAAAAGGGATGGGAAGATTTTGGGCATGAGTGTGGGATGACCCACCAGCAGGAAGGTGGGCTGTTGTAGCTATGGAGGCCTTGCAAAGAGCTGCATAGGGGTTTCTCATCGACTTTTTTGATGATACACAACTAATGACCATCCATGCAAAGCACGTCACAATCACAGATAAGGACATGAACTATATCGTTTGAATTAGACACATCAAGGGGACTGCTCCATAGGCTATGAGATCAATAATGCAAGGTTTTGTAATGAGTTTTATAGCACCATAGCATCTTGGAATGCCAAAATATTTTGTATACTCTGCCACATTGGAATATTTATATATATATATACATAATATCTCATGCGATCTATATTGAATTCAAATAATTGAGTTAAGTTGTTTTGTTTTGTTTCTTAAAATGCACAACTCTTAATTTTTATTTAACGTACATACACATTGAAAGTAGTAATACGTATGAATATGAGTTACGTTATTGCCTATGCAGAATCGCGTGTAGTACTACGTGTTGACCTAATTAAATTGGATTATGTTAACATATGCAAATGTGTCATTCACGTACCACACATCATGTTAACATATGCAAATGTGTCATTCATGTACCACACATTATCGTCACACTTATACGAACCACACATCTATTCAATAAATATTTGTTTATAGGAATAAAGTAAAATATATTATATTCATCAAGAAAAATACATGTGATGGTTGATGGTGATGACTGATACAAAAAGCCGATAACCAATGAGACTCTCATTTGCTCATTTTCTTTTTCATTGGTGGAGAGAGGGGCCAACTTTTGATGAAAATAGAAGTTCTTTCTTTACTTCAAAAATGACAGGCTATCTCTTCAGCTCTTTCTCCAAGAGAAGCGGATTTGATACTTTAGCAAGGTCACTTAATGTAGCAAGCATACACATTGCTCCATCGTGCATTTGGTCAAACAAGCAAAGAAGATTTGATTGCTTGAATAGCACCACCTTTTCGAAGCTGGATGTCACAAGTATCACTAAAAAAGGTCCAGACTTGGTCAAAGCTCAAATTTTCATGATTTTTTCTTGCCCTCGTGGTGAGCACTTCTTATGGAAGACTAGGAAGTCTGTAACAAGGTTGCCAATGTACTCCTTCATGCCTGAATCCTTTTGTCAATCTGCATACTAAGCTTCTTCTTACCTTGATGAAAACTCATCTATATATAGTATGTCCTAAATGACAAAGTCAAATCAAACAATATATTTAGCAACTAACCTAGACTAATCAGAAAGTGAAGAAACTTGACGGTCCCAAAAAGTGGCCCCACATGCCAAAGATAGTGTAGCCACAGGCATCATATGGTAGTTAGAAATCTCACCTTCTCTAGATAATCTTATATCTTCATTTCCTCGTGTGTTAGCGAGGCATCTCTTTGGGCAGAGGGATCCACAATAACCTTGGTAGAAAGCTAGGGCCTTATTCTAAACAGATCATGCTATAGTGCTTCAAATTCAGCATCTAGCAGAAGGTAATCTTCTTCAATTGAGGTAATATGATCCTGTGCTACTATGATGGTACTCACTATATCTAAGCTTATGCCATCATATCTTCCCATCTCTGCCATCGTGGATACACATCCAGGTAATCATAATCGATGAGGTCTTCCATCGAATCCCTGACTAGGATGAAAAGCAAGTCTTTTTCCTTCATTTCCAAGTATTGTAGCACATTTGATAGAAACAAGTATTGTACACCATTTACTTCAATGAGTGTCAAGGTTGGGTTTTTCAACTTGTGGTTGTTTTGAAGAAGATGGCACCATGAGAGCCAATCCTTGCTCTGCCACCACCCGATGTTCCTCTTCAACATTTATGAGCTCTTCAATCAGTTCTTCTCACATGTATGTGATAGCAACAAACTATGGAGTTGTATCTTCATCACTCTCCTCCTTTAGGGGTGTATCCAATGCAAGGAGGTAAATTGCCAATGCGCAATCACACTCCACAAGATCCAAAGGTATTGTACCTGGTGCACTACCCATGGGAACAGTGCATACTCTATGCGAAGGATCCACATGGGCTAGACACTCGCTAGACACCTATTCACCACTTTTTGGTGATTCTTCTCTACCTGCAATATCATGAGCTGTTCCAGAGGCACCCAAGTCGATATAAAGAGATGAAGAGAGAAAGTGTGAAATAAAACAAAGAAACAAGAACTAAACTAGTTCTACCTTAAAAACTTTAAGTTTTAAACCATTAAGGACTATTTACATATGATATTTAGTGATGGCTTTACTTATGTCTTTGTAATGTTTACATGCATATGTAAATGTGTTGATGTAGAAAGTGTATAGCAAGTGTATGATTTTACATAAATATCATAATTTTTAAATATTATAAGTTTATAAGTGACAATATTCTATTGATAAAAAATTTCTAAAATTGACAAGTATTGGATATTACAAAGTGTGGTATTGGGATTTTTAGGGAGATTCTACAATTTCTAAAATATGTGGAGCCACACACTTTCCACTGATAATAGTATTCTTAGCTCGACTTCAAATTTTTGTATCATCTAGTTTAAAATAGAAGCTAATAGGTGGATTCTGCATTAACATTGTAATTTCTTGGCGCATTATACTCAAGGGCCAATCATCCTCCATTTGCAACACTCAGGGTTCACGGCCCTCACAAATGACAGTATTCAGAGCTACACTTTCATGCGTGTCTTGATCAATGCACAACCATTTACCCTTGAGCATTCTCTATCTACAATACTTTAATACTATGCATAAAGTCTATTGTGTGACAAAGTACCTGTAATTGAAAAGGAAAGTTAGCCAATCCATCCCAAAGTAAGATAATAGTCAACTAAGAGAGAAAATTTTTACCTAAAAGTCATGTCCCTTGTTGTGACTCGATACTCCACTGTATCAGGACTGTGAGTCATTTTTTATATCGAAGTTTTGCCTAGAATCCTTGTTATATAATCCTCTAATGCACTTTTTATGACATACGTACTTTTGGCATGTCTCAAACCCTTACATTCCTTGAATATATGTGCAAAAATTGCAATTAGTATGAACAAGCTTAGATGTACATTCTTTGAGCCAGTGCTTGGCCTCATAGAGTTCAATATGTCTGCTAAAATTTTTATACTACACATGTGCAAAATATTCTCGACCCCCCTTGGGCAACATGTACTTGGAGTCATAGAAAAAAACAAGGTCCTCTGCGAGCTGCTTAGCTATACACCCCTCGAAGAGCAATCTACCAATTTCGAGGTGCTAACACTTAAAAGAACTTGTGAAACTCTCGACATTTTGCCACTCATAGCAATCCGAAGGGTATACTTCTGTAAATATAAGACAAGTAGTTACATAGATATCATGAAATTTCTCATTCTCAATGAGTTGGAAATACTTTCTGTTTGCAATGTTTCGTTGAAAGGGCACATTGGGCACAATATATATATTTTTTGCATGAATACATGTTGTATAAACGCCTTTGCTACAAGTTGAGAGTCAACATTCCTTTGTCTGAGAGCTAAAATTTTACCCTTCCAGTGCTTTGATACATTTGCAATTGTAAATTCTTTCACCCTGAAAGCTCCCTTCATACTTGGATGCATATGTACCCAAGACAAGCAATGATATGTATTAGTGATCAAATTTCCTTCTTCATCTTAAATAATAAGCATTTTAAGTTTGTCTACTAGTAATGACCAATATGCCATACAAATCAACATGGCATTAAGAGATGTTTACACTTTTGTAAATAGACACAAATATTGATATCAAAATGCATCTGAATATATACATTGACACAAAGTATAGATTTAATTTCGAGGCATCACTTTAATCATACCATTTACATGAAATACAATGAAAAGAATAGCACAAGGATGCTCAAAGAACTTTGCAAAAATAAATTTCATTATAATGAATAGGAGTCTGATTCGACTCAATATATTATATGAAACATGGGTATTATAGAGTAGTTGTTACAAGGATAGCAGCCACATGGCATGAAAATCTTAATAGGCATATTGGATTGACACTTGAGATATTCGATGACTTAACACATTATGCGTTATATGGATGATATGATACAAGAGTTTCATGGATCATTACCAATTGGTATGGAGATCGAATGGACACATAGAACCAATAAAGCATAGGATTTTTCAACCATCAACTTCCAACAAATCCATATCATTTAGCACAAAGGAATCACTCACCATATCAAAATAGTTGATCAAGAATTATATGCTTCACCTAAACCTTCTACAATACTTTCATGTACAAAAAATACCTGCATGAATCCCTTTTAATAAAAATGCTTGCATGAATCCCTTTTAACAAAAAATATCTAGATAACTCTATGAATAGAAGCAACACAAAATAGGGCCAATTTACATATAAGCTAATTTGCTGAAGATAAGATTGAATCGTTGCTGATCAAAACCCATTGCAAATGATGGACAAAAGAATATATCAATCCCATCAAACATAAAAGTCACTAATTAAATAAATAAATTTTGGCACCACAAAATATGGCAAATTTACTTGTAAATTGAGCTATAGAATCTCTGATCTACATTGTGTTAAGTGTTGTAACAACAACTAAGTATTAAGTTAGAACTAGCATCAAACCCTATTGTAAAGATAGTAGAAAATGAAAAATGCAAAGAGGAACAAAGAGAGAGTGTGTGAGTATGCGGGAGAAAGAACACTACAAGGGACTGGGGCAATAGCGACGCCGATTAGCGACGGCGTTTATCGGCGTCGCTATTGGCGTCGCTATATGCGTCGCTATACGCGTCGCTATTTGCGACGCAAATAGCGACGCATATAGCGACGCCGCAGGGAAAAAAGCGCGGCCGAAACCAGAGCGCCGTTTTCATTTTGTTTTCTTCGCCTTTTGAGAGCGAGAGCGAGGGAGAGAGCCAAGGCTTTGTGAAAGAAGAGGAGGAAGAGACTTGTTGCCGCCGCCGCCGCCACCGCCACCGTCGTTGTTCGCGAAGGAGAGGAGGAGCCCTCGTTGCAAAGAGAAGCCGCCCACGCTCGCCATATCTCATTGGTGAGTCTCCCTCTCTCTTTCTTTTACTTGTTGAAGGTTTAAATCGTTCTCTTTTGTTTATTTAGGAGAGGAAAAGAAAGAGAAGGAGAGGGAGAGGGAGAGAGAGGGAGAGAAAGAGAGGGAGAGGGAGAGAAAGAGAGTGAGAGTGCATTCTCTCTCTCTCTCTCTCCCTTTTGCTTGTTTAATGTTTAAATTACTTTCTTCTTTGCTTGTTTAGGAGAGGAAACGAGAGAGTAAGAGAGAAAGAGAGGGAGAGGGAGAGGGAAAGGGAAAGAAAGAGAAAGAGAAATAGAGGGAGAGGGAGAGGGAGGGGGAGGAAATAGGAGAGGGAGAGAAAGAAAAAGAGAGGGAGAAGGAGGGAGAGTGCATTCTGTCTCTCCCTCCCTCTCCCTTTTGCTTGTTTAATGTTTGAATCACTTTATTTTTTTCTTGTTTAGGAGAGGAAATGAGAGAGAAAGAGAGTGAGAGGGATAGGAAGGGGAAGGAAATGAGAGAGGGATAGAAAGAGAAAGAGAGGGAGAGTGCATTGTATCTCTCCCTCTCCCTTTTGCTTGGAGGATGTTTAAATCACTTTATTTTTTGCTTGTTTAGGAAATGAGAGAGAAAGAGAGATAGAGAGGGAGAGGGAGAAAAAGAGAGGGAGAGGGAGAGGGAGAGGGAGGGGGAGGGGAAGGAAATGAGAGAGGGAGAGAAAGAGGGAGGGGGAGGGAGAGGGAGCGAGGGAGCGAGGGAGAGGGAGAGGGAGAAAGAGGGAGAAAGAGGGAGGGAGAGGGAGAGGGAGGAGGAGGGAGGAAATGAGAGAGGGAGAGAAAGAGAATGAGAGGGTGAGGGAGAGGGTGAGAGAAAGAGAGGGAGAGGGAGAGGGTGAGGGTGAGGGAGAGGGAGAGGGAAGGGAATGAAATTTAAGATAATATACGTATCGATAATGGTATGCAATGTGCTTTGCATACGGCCACGTACTTCATCAAAATTAACCCAAAATTATTGTTATAGAAGTGGAGATCCCTTAAATTGAGTATAGGATAATTTCTCTCAGGTCTTATGACTATGAGTAGAATTGATTGAAATAAATTTTATTACTATAGTTGTAAAATTTCATAGATGGCGCGCATTAATTTTAAAATGGATTACTTATACTCAAAGCCGAGATATAACAAAAAATTATCTACCGGGACAAACAAATCGTTGAGCATGATACAAGGCCGAGATATAACATCGGAAAATCTCTCGACTACTATATACAATGCAAGGTTTATGGTCAACTTGCAAGTTGACGTACATCTCCAAAAAGCTATCCATTTAAGCCTCGTTTGCTGTAATGTAGATAAGATGGCAAACGAAGAAGGTCCTATTGTTCAAGACCGCGAGTCGTATCTTAATCAGCGTGTCCCATGTCCTTGCTCTCAATGCAAGTTGGCAATTAGACGAAAACGCCGATTGTCTATAGAACACGTACGACGATTTGGCGAGTTTCAACCTGAGATTATTGATCAGGCGATTGCAGATTTTCAGCAAACGGTATTTTCAAGTTAGCATTTTTCATGCATTGTACTCTCAAGCTAATTGAAAACCATACACAATAAGATTGGGTCTTGTTGGCAAATTTTGTGTCCAGGGGGGTGATGTCTCGACCCAAGGGGGAGTGCACCCTTTGCGGCCAATTAGAAGAGTTCGTGGACGTGAGATGGATGGATGGCAGGAGCCAATAGACCACTCGCAAGGCCCATCTATATCGTCAATGCCAGAGGAGACAGACAACCTTCCCGACTTGCCTACAATCTTGGAGCCTGAGATGGAGGCAATGATCGATGCATTGATTCCCATGGATGTTGAGACATCTGACCCGCTTAGAGAGGAAGCATCCATACCATTATATGATGGGTGCCGAGTATCTCGGTTGAAGACATTGCTTGCACTCTTAAGTGTGCAAGCGAAATACGGTTGGAGCGATACGAGTGTGACTGAGTTATTCAGGTACCTTGCATACAGACTTCATTGTTTTTTTAAAAAATAGTATTATTGTAAATATGGATGGATTTTTCAAGGTGTTTTATGATGTTTTCAGGTTATTGAAATATCATATATTGCCACCTGCAAACACCATGCCTGAGTCTCGTGATGATGCACGACATGTTTTACGGAAGCTTGGCATGGACTACAATAACATCCATGCATGTATCAACGACTGCATATTGTTTCGAGATGAATACGAGACTATGGAGATATGTCCAAAGTGTGGTGCTCACAGGTATCGACAGGACTTGCAAGGGCAGACCATCCCTCAAAAAGTCCTCAGACACTTTCCGCTCATCCCCCGCATAAACCACATGTTTCGCACGTCTGCCATGGCAAGCTTGACAACGTGGCATGTGCAGAATAGGTCTACGAATGGAGTGCAACGAATATCAGCAGATTCGCGCGCATGGAGCCACATTGACTCTACCTTCCCAGGCTTTGCGTGAGAGCCAAGGAATCTTCGGCTCGGTCTCGCCATGGATGGTGTGAACCCATTCGGTCTGCGCTCGACTTCTTACAGTGTGTGGCCTATAGTGCTTGTCAACTACAACATTCCTCCATGGCTTTCTACGAAGAAAGGACATCTCATCCTTAGCTTGCTCGTCCCGGGCCGCTACAAAGTAAAAAATATGGACGTGTATCTTCGTCCATTAGTCGATGAGCTTAAGATTTTGTGGGAGGAGGGGGTCACGGTGCAAGATATGAGCAGGCGCGATGGTCGGCGGTCAGCCAACATTCGAGCCATTCTCATGTGGACGATGCATGACTTTCCGGGATTGGGAGAGTGCTCAGGTGAGCAGACCTTTGTTCACGCCGGTAATATCTATATTTTATTTCATTCAATCAAGTATTCACTAGGTCGTGGATCGCCTTGCAGGTCTCGTTACCTCAGGTTATCATGCATGTCCATTGTGTGGGCCACAGTTAGACTCCCGAAGGTCACGAACCATGAAGAAGATGGTATATCAAGGACACGCCACTTTCTTGCCGGAGGATCATGAACTCAGGGAAGGTTTTCTTGGACGACCTCCAGCACGTATGAACGCTGCAAGCTGGTACGAGCTGAAAATGGTAAACCCGGAATCACATCCAAATGGAATGCGACGGTTCTCAGTTTTCTACGAGTTGCCATATTGGACCCACTTACAGGTCAACCACTTGTTGGATCCCATGCATATTTTCAAAAATGTGGGCAGCTTGCTATGGGACCACATCACAGGAAAGAGAGACACTATAGGGTCATGAATGGATTTAAAGGAGGTAGGTAAGATGGAGGCGCTTTGGCCGCAGTCGAGTGCTGAAGGGGGAGTGCAGCTTCCTCGCGCTCCCTGGGTTTTGTCTACCAAAGAAGAGTGCATTGTGAAGCAAGTAATCAAGTCTATCCGCACTCCGATGGGTATGATGCGTTCTCTCAGGTCCGCATTTTCTAAAGATGACCAAATGTCTGGGCTAAAATCCCATGATTGGCATAAGATATGTCAGGTTTGTGAACAGAATGGATTTTAATAAGCGTGGACATTTTGAAATTTGAAAAGTGACCATTATTCTTAATGCTTTCTCATTTGTGGCAGTTTGTCCTACCGATCGCGATCGCGGGATGCCTAACTCCAGAAATTCGCGGGGCCATTTACAAGCTGTCTACTTTGGTGCAATGGATCTCACAGAAAGAGATTAAGACGTCCTCTATTGAATCCGCAAGGCGGGGAGCAGTTGAGACGGTCTGTCTCTTTGAGAAATACCTGCCCACTAGCATGCTCACGATACAAGTTCACCTTCTTGTGCATCTTGTGGACGAAGTGGAGATTGCCGGACCTGTCCATACGCGATGGATGTTCTTCCTGGAGCGCTTCATGAAAACCCTGAAAGGCTTTGTGCGACAACGAGCTCGTCCGGAAGGTAGCATGGCGGAGGGTTGGTTGGTGTCAGAGGCATTAGTGCATATCTCACAATGGCTACCAACGGTGGAACCAGACAATGAAATGCTATGGACGCTCAAGGACGATGACAGGCTGACTGGAGATGTGGTGGTTGGAAATGGGGTAGAAAAAAGAATGGATGCCTCAATGGAAGAGAAAGTGAATCGCTTTTGTATGTTGCACCATGCCTCCATGGAGACGTGGCTCGCCAAGTACCAGATTGCAAGGCAAGATCGAGAGGAAGCGCGAGCTGAATTCCGACGCAGTACGCGTCACCGACCGATTCGATATCCCGAAGGCATGGAGGAGATGCCGCGGTTTATGTCAACACGATGGTTGCATGGAGCCTTGATCGCAGCATCCAGCGAAGGGGCAGAGGTCTCAATGGAGGAGTGGGAGTTCTCGAGGGGATGTAGTCCAAAGGTAATGAGGGGTTTAGAATGTGTCGTATCTGAATTTGTTTGCTACATCTAATTTGAGTGTTTCAATGTGCAGTACAAAATATATAGTGCAGCGTGGTCGCGCGGACGGCATTTTCGGGTGGAGCGTATTGACAAAATGCGCTCCACAATGGACTGTGGTGTCATGGCAAGGTTTGAGCAAGAGAGCCGGCGACGAGCAACGGATCCGAACACGGTTGTGGATGAGATGGAGTATTTTGGAAATTTGCAAAGTATTATTACGGTGGATTACCGTAGCTTCTCCATGATAATATTTGATGTGCAGTGGTTCAAAGTGGTACTTGGAGGAGCTGGCGCAATGGTTCGACGAGGTCCATCTGGATTTCTCGAAATAGATTCCGAAAAAAAATGGATGGATTTGCGCGACACCTTTGTGTTGCCGGCACATTGTGAACAGGTAATCTTCTAGTCATTTGCTTGCTAATTGTAATACGACATGCTTTATGTCACAATGGTTTGAAGACGGTTTGTAAGTGTTTGTGAACAGGTAATCTTCTATCCAAATCCCCGACAACCTCGATGGTGGTATGTTATACCTTCAACTCCTAGAGGTGCGAGAGTATACGATCAAAGCGATGTTCCAGGCATAGATGAAGAATATATGCAAATAGAGGGATCGAAATTACAAGGGGTGGAGACCACCGCAAGCTTGGAGCCCGCATCGGCTAACAATGATGGAAATACAGAAGTCGTAGAATTTTTTGAGAACGAGGCAGACTCGTTCTTTTGTGGTGACATGTCTATCGACCTTCCAGTGTATGCAGAGTTATGTCAGGAGATTAACATGGGACCATAGAATACTTCATTCTTGGAGAATTGTATTACTCAATTCGTTGTTTAGATCTTCCATAAAGGTAGATAAGATATGCATTTTAAGATGGATTTTTCAAAAATGATTTATATTAATGTGCTTTATATAGTTTAAATTGATTATTCTAACATCATTTTTTATCTGTGCAGGTGACATTTTCAGGATGAGTCGAGGGATGAGCGATGAGGAGTTTCAGGACATGATGGCACGCATGTCTCCAGATCAGCTCGCGAGATTCAGAGAGATAGCAGATCAGGAGCTGTCTCGTTCTTCATCAGGGCGCTCTGCTAGATCAGCTTCAGTGCTATCAGATTCTTCAGCTTCGAGCAGACGATCTCGACGCTCGCGACTTGGGCCAGAGGGAGGGACTGCGACTGCAGGAGGATCAGGGGGGTGCTGCTGTGGAGACACGGACGCGGTGTCTCCGTCTCGTCGTTCAGCTAGAGCTCGGTCACCTCCAGGATTTGTCACACCTGTGGGGACGTCCACTCCAGTTACTCCGGCTTTTGCGCAGCCGTCGGCAGATGTCACGCCTTTTGGTGGCACTCCTTTTGGTGGCACCCCCTCTGGTGGCACTCCTTTTGGTGGCACCCCCTCTGGTGGCACTCCTTTTGGTGGCACCCCCTCTGGTGGCACCCCTTTCAGTGGCACTCCGGGAGAGGGTACCCCCGTCGGTACACCGGATGTTCAGGGGTCTCCTGGATATGCCCAGGAGCATGGACGGAGATGGGAGAGGGCCCATACGAGGCACACTCCTAGGGATTATGGATACCTAGTGGATGGCAGGTCAGGAGCTATCATCATGAATGATGAGGGGAGGAGGGTGATAGCTCGCATGAGGGAGTTGTGCCAACAAGTTTTTCGGCACAACGTCCTGGATCATTGGAGGAACATACCGGAGGGGAGCAAGGAGTACATAGTAGCATCCTTGCATGAGGAGTTCCCGGTGCCAGCCGCAGTGGATAGATTCTCTACGGGCTGGATGATGGATTGCATGCGTGCATACATGTCACATAGACGATCCGACACACGCAAGGCAATCAAGAGTGGGGCTCCAAAGCCCGAGTGGTTAGATGCAGAGGACTGGCGCCGACTGAGGGAGGAGGCTACAAATTCGCCAGGACGTTGGAGTCAGCAGCGGGAGGCGGCGAGGGCACGAATCGAGGCCGGATCGGTACATCATCTTGGGAGTGGCGGCCACAGGACATATTTGGAGGACTTTGTAAGTTTCTCTTTTGTTTTGCTTATTTGTTTTTTTGAGATATTATTTGTACTGACAATCATATTTCTAACAGTTAGCATTTTGTTTTCTTTGCAGCACTCCATTACAAATCGTGATCCGCAAGGCCTTGAGACTCAATATGCAGAGAGGCACGGTCTCAGATCATTGATCGACCGATTGTACAGACGCGGCGGCCCAGTAAGTCTCTCATCTTTCATGTCCGTAGTTACCATGAGATATTTGAATGCATTATTGTATGGTGGATTGATATGTTGTTTCTTTTTCTGCAGAATCCGTTTGATGCTCCTTTGCAGAGGGACGAGCTTTCGGGGGACGACGATTTGTAGCTCGCCCTCGGATCCTTAGCGCTCACATACCTTTAGTTTTTAGTCGCCCGATCTATGTAGACATTTTCTATGTATTAGTGATATTGTTTTATGATTGTACCAATCGCATTTTATGCGATATCATGTATTTATTTCATCTATCAGTTTTATGATTTCAGTATAGATTCTTTTTGTTTGCAAACGCTTTGTATGCAGCAGTGCAGAAACTATTTTGTATGGCTCTCATACAGCACACAGTGCTATATGTGGCAGGGTAGCTTGCTGCCCTGCCACAAAAAAATTTGTTCCTCTGTTACCGTCGCTATTTGCGTCGCAAATTTACTGCAGGCGTCGCTATTGTCGTCGCTATCAGCGTCGCAAATTCTCTGCAACCGTCGCTATATGCGTCGCTATTTGCGTCGCTATATAGCGACGCATATAGCGACGCATATAGCGAAGCATATAGCGACGCAAATAGCGACGCATATAGCGACGCAAATAGCGACGATTCCATGGCGTCGTCAATAACGACGCTTTTTGCGACGACGGGGGCAAATTTTGTTGTTTGTATTTTCGTCGCTTTAAACGTCGCTATAAGGTCTATATCTTGTAGTGGAAAGAAATGAGAATCTATCCAATCCTGCCCAAATTGATCTCTGCAAAAGACAATAGCAAGAGTTAGTATTTACATGAAAGTAAACATAGAGAGAGAAAGAGAGGGGGAGAGAGATGAGTACTTATGCAATGTCACCCAAAATTATCTTTGCAATAAAACAAAAACAAGGGTTAGAACTAACATCATGTTGTATTGAAAAGATAGCAGCAAAATAAAAACCAAATAGAGAGAGAGATTAATACATTTGCCCCTTGCTCCAAATAAACTCTGTATGAAAATAACAATTAGAACCAACATCAAATTCTATTGAAAACATAACATAAAAGAGAAACAACACATAGGGGGGGGGGAAGAAAGGAGAGAGAGAGATGAGCACTTGTGACTCCTGCCCAAAATAACCTCTACAATAAAACAACAATAACAGTAAGAAACAACATCAAACCTTATTGAAAAAATAGCAAACAAGAGAAAATGCAAAGAGAGATGTGAACTTGTGTTTTTCCCAAAATCTGGAGCTGCATGGAGAAGAAAGTGTAGATGTAGCAGAATGCTCAAAACCCTAATCACTCTCACTAGGGAGCTTCAATGGATACGAAAATTCACCAATATAGAGAAGAGAAGGAAAGTGGTTTGTTACTCAACTTTTGTGTCAATTTGATTTTATGAGAGGGAAAAAAACCAAAATTAAAAATTCTCCAAAAAATACGAGGTGAGAGAAACTATAATTTTGTGTACTATTCCTACTTCCTTTTTTTAAATCCCTCTCTACCCATTTTTTAAATAAAAAACTCAAGATTTGGAGAGAGAAGATTCACCCTCCATGGATGTCAACATCTAGCCTTTCTATTGGACAATCCAAAAGATCCACATCTTGAACTATATTTTTTTTAAAGGGACCATTTGTGAGTTCATTTTTTTCCTAATGTTTTTATTTCTTTCTCTCATTCTATCTTCTCTCCTTTTTCTATGTTTCTCTCTTTCTCTCTCTTTGTTTCTATTTCTTTCTCTCTCTCTCTCTCTCTCTTGCTCTCCCTCTCTCTCTCTCTATCTCTTTGTTTCTAAACCTCTCCATCCCTCTCTTTGTTTCTCTCTTCTCCCTCTCTTCTCTCTTTGTTTCTCTCCCTCTCTATCTCTTTCCATTCCATTTCTCCCTTCTTCCTTATTTCACTTGTCCCCCTCTTTGTCTCCCTCCCTCCCTCTATCTTTGTCTCCCTCCCTTTCTCTCTTTATTTCTTTCTCCCTTGCTCCCTTTATCTCACACTCTCTTCTCCTTTCTTTCTTTTATTCTCTTCCTCTCTCCTTGTTTCTCTCACTCTCTCCCTCTTTGTCTTTTTTTATTTATTTTTCTCTCTCTTCCCCTCTCTCACCCTCTTCGTTTCTCTATTCCCCATCCGTTTTCTTTTTTTCCTCCCCCTCTCATTTTCTCTCTCTTATCTCCTCTTTCTTTGTTTCTCTTCCTCTCCATCATTCTTCCTCTTTTTTTTTCTCTCCCATTTCCTCCTCTCTCTCTTTTTCCCCCTCCTTCTCTTTATGTTTCTCTCTCCCCCTCTCTCTCCTTCACATCTTAATTCTCTCCCTCCCCTCTCTCTTTGTTTCTCTTCCCCTCTCTCTCTTTATCTCTCTCTTTCCTCCTCTTTCTTTGTTTCTACCTCTCTATCCCTCTCTATCTCTATGTTTTTTTTTTCTCCTTTTCTTAGGTAAGTTACTCATGAATATATTTCTACATCACATGGGTTCAAAATAATGTATTTTTAAAACACCATTTTTTTATATTTTTTACATACAAAAGGGTGTTATATAAAGGGGTTATTTATAGATTGAATAGCAAAGGGTTATGTTTTATTCAAGAAAAATTCATATATAAAGACATTTATAAATAGACCTTGAACGCATGTGATGTAGAGGATATACATATAGTAACCTCCCCAAGCTCCCTTCTTCTTCTACTACTTTTTTTTTTCAATTTTATGTTTATTTTGTTCTCGCTCTATATCTCTATTTTTCTCCCCCTATTTCTCTCTTTATGTCTATTCTCTCCCCCATTCTATTTACCTCTTTGTTTCTCCCCCCCTCCCTCTCTCTCTTTTTCTCTCTTCCCCCTTTGTTCATTTGCATTATTTTTTCTCTCCCCTGTTATCTCTTTGCTTCTCTCACTCTCCCTCTTCTCTGTCTTTCTCTCTCTTCCTCTCTCTCTCTCTCTCTCTCTCTCTATTTCTCTCTCTCCCCTCTCTCCCTTTGCGACTTTATTTCTCTCCCTCCTCCTCTCTCTGTTTCTATTTCTTTCCTCTTTATTTCTATACTCTCTCTCTCTCTCTCTGTTTCTATTTCTTTCCTCTTTATTTCTATACTCTCTCTCTCTCTCTCTCTCTCTATATATATATATATATATATAATCTCTTCCTCTTTGCTTCTCTCATACTTTCTCTATTTCTCTCTCTCCTCGGGTAAGTTACTCATGACTATATGTGTACATCACATGGATTCAAAAACATGTATTTTTAAAATACCATTTTTATACAATTTTTACATACAAAAGGGCTTAATATAAAGGGGTTATTTACATATTGAATAGAAAAGGGTTATGTTTTATTTAAGAAAAATTCACGGATAAGGACATTTATAAAAAGACCTTGAATACACATGATGTAGAGGATATACAAATAGTAACTTCCCTGAGTCTCTCTCCCTTCCTCTCTCTATTTCTTCCTCCCTCGCTCCCTCCCTCTCATTATCTCTCTCTTCCCTTCTGTTTCTTTGTTTCTCTTTCTCCCTCCCCTCTCTCTCTCTCTCTCTCTCTCTCTCTCTATTTTTCTATTTCCTCTCTTCCTCTCCCTTTTTATTTCTCTCTCTTTTTCGCTCTTTCTCTCCCTCATTTCCTCTCTCTCTGTTTCTCTATCTCTCTCCCTCTCTCTTAATGCATCTCTTTGCAAAGAAAAAGATAAAGAGAATAGAAGAAAATATAAGAACAAAGAGAAAAGAAACAATGTACCTATCTCAAGGACTCAAAGAAGAAACCTTTCACTTTTGTGGCTTCCCTCCATTTTCTCCTTGGCACTCCTCTCCTCCTTCTTTGTAGATGGTGGCAGTGGTGATGGCAATGGTGATTGCTCTCTCTCTCTCTCTCTCTCTCTCTCTCTCTCTCTCTCTCTCTCTCTCTCTCTCTCTCATACATGCACATGCAAAACTTCAAGCTCTCTCCCTCTCTCTTTCATTCGCTTTCATTTGTTACATTAAAAATGTTGTGCTCAAGTTTTCACCATTTTTTTATCAGTACATTGTTGCTATTAGTTGCCAATATTAATAGAAACACTAATAACAATTGCACCAATTTGCATTGAAAATGATCATTACTATGTTTTCTTGTCCATATAGTGAGCTTTCACTGGAAAGGGTTGTGGAGAGATATAAAAGATTATGTCATGAAATGTATACCTTGTCAAAAAAATAAAGACATCACCCATAAGCTAGCTTGTTTACTTACTACCAAAAAGGGATAGAATAGTATCTATGTACTAGTGGATAGACTCACCAAAGTAGCCCATTTCAATCCTACCAAGACATAGTTTACTGCTTCACATATGGCTAGTTGGTTTATAGAGCAAATCTTTACATTATATGAGTTATTGTAGGTGATTGTGCATGATAGTGATACCAAGTTCATGATTAACTTTTGGTAAGCAATATTTAGCTCCATAGGACTAAGTTGGGTCCTTCTACAACCTATCATTCACAGAGTAATGGCTAGATAAAAAGGGTAAATAAGTGATTGGAGACTTATGTTTACCTTAATTTTTGTCATGATGTGCACTATAGGTGGAACTCATGGTTGCATTTGCGTAATTTTACGTATAATAACTCCACTCATGCTAGTATTGAAGTTTCACCCTTTGAGGCTATGTATGGTTACAAGATTTCCTTACCCACAATCATTTTCAGTGAGAAGATCAACCCTCATGGGAAAGAAGAATTGGAAAGAATGGAGATCCTTCTTCAATAATATAATATGAATCTTAGAAAGGCTAAAGATGAAATGAAGATGTATGCTGATGAGAAGAGGCGACCATTATAGTTCCACAAATAAGGGTTAGTTTTGCTAAAAGTACTCAAGTCTCATTACTCTAGTTTAAAGCATAGATCTAGTAATAAGCTTGCTCACAAGTTTCATAGACCCTACAGGATGTTGAAGCGCATTGGAGACTTGGCATGTACAGTTGAACTACCCTCTTCAACTAAGATTCAAAATGTGTTTCATGCCAGCCAGCTCAAGACCATTTTATGGTACTAAGGTGGATACAATTGATGAGTTGCCTCCTAGGGATGAAAAACGTCTTATTGAGTATACTCTTAATGAGATCATAAAATTTGCAAAACTGAGGAAAGTGGTATTTGACCACACAGTCACTTCCTAGTGATAATTTTGCATCAACAGGCAAGAAGGATGATTTTGTAACTCCCAATGTCTCTGCGCACAGACATACGATGCAATTTCTACGGTAACTTTTCACCGACCTGTAGAACAGTGGTCGCACAGCAAAAAATAGGGTCTTTCCCTGAGTGCGTACAGAAAACTTCCACCTCCAAAACAGGCCCCGAAATAGCCTCAAATCAAAAAAATAGAGCAACCTAAGGCTAAAGCCCTTTCCCGCAGCATATACTGCCCTCTTGCTACACCATGAAGGGTGTCTCAATCTGAGACAATGCACTCTTGCACTTTTCGGCTGTGCTACCTACAGAGACTTGCTCCCAAAACATAAAAATGAAAGCAACATTGGTCCTCTTACCAGAACACCGCGAACTTGGTTTGCTTTCTTGAGCTCCTTACCACGAACAAGGCTCTTATACCATGTCAAGATTGTGGGAGAGAAGGAAGGAGTCTCACTTGTAGCTTTCTTGCTTGCACAATGGGGGAATACACACACAGGTGGAGGCTGAAAACAGTTTTCCTCTTCTTAGTTGTGTAAGCCAAAAGAACTCTCATACAGAGAAATAGAAGAACCCTATATATGGGTCTCAAAACCAAACTCAACTAACTAAGGTGGCATACTAACTAAGCCACGAACTAGAGTAGATAAGGATAGTTGTCATCTAGCTATTATTCATGGGCGGTGTACCAACCACATCTACAACTGACAAGTCGGTGACATAAATGCACAACGGTCACCCTGGCATATCACGAGTGGAGCTTGATATCTCAACACTTTGACACATGGCAAAATCATCCTTAAATTTATCTCAATGAGACTTTTGAAACTATCTTGCCCATAGGGTCATACCCAACCTCAAAGTGAGAATAATTATGGTTGCATAGATTCCTTAGAAAGAACTCAAATGAGCTCGGCACATGGCAACATGGCCAAGTTAAACCTTCAATAGATATGAAAGAGAGAGTGAAAGTGAATTCCCCATAGAGCCAATGCCAATCTCAAGGAGATAGTTCAAATGAGCTTGAGAACATGGAAAAGCTCAACCTTAAAGTGTCCAGCCTAAGAGAGAATTATTGAGCTTGGCCACATGCTTCAAAGATATCTTAAAGAGAGAGTTGAGGTGAGCTTGAGCACATGGCAAACATCTTCATTAGAAAGATCTTGAAGAGATAGTTAAAAATACATTGTCCACAAGACCAAGCCTAATCTTAACCTGAGAGCTCAAATAAGCTTGCAGACATGGCCAAGCTTAACCTTGAAGCAATCTTAAATAGAGAGTTCAAACTATCTTTCCTATAGGCCTAGGACTAAGCTAAAGGAAAGAATTCAAATTAGTTGAGGCATATTGTCAGGTTATGCCTAAAAGTGATCTCAAAGAGAGAATTGAAAGTATCTTGTCCACAACAAAGTTGTCAACCTTAGAGAGGGATTGGTTAGGCATCAAACAAATCTCAAATAGAAGTAAAAGTATATTGGTCGTAGTAGTAGAAAATCATGTGATATCAAATTACGATGTACAAATAGGAGTAGATGTACAAATGATTTCATTGACAAACTTGTGGGAGGTGATATAAGTCCATTCTCCATGCAAAGATTTGAGTTAGAAATTAAAATAGTACGATTGTTACAATTGTATTAGATGTGACATGCCCCAAAATACATGAAGTCAAGGCCTATGCATGCTTTAGATGCAAGTGCCATTATTAAAAAGAAGCTCATGAATATATTTATGCAATGTTTGATAATGAGGAGTCCTCATATAGACGATCCACTAAATAGCTTATAGCAATATTTTAAGATCATAACATCACACATTAAGTTTGCTAACATACATATTTTGATTAGGGTGTCATGGATGACTACAAGCTTTATCGTGCACTCACTTTTTCAAAGTCTTTTTGCCTTCAACTTACATATATTTGGCATTTAATTTGTTAACTAGTTTGATGATATATAGTTGAAACAAACATCTAATAGAAAGGGATCGATTAATGATATCCTTTTAGTTATATGTCTATATAATTAATAGATTTAATTGTAAGTTTGACAAGGCCATTAATGCAAATCATTTTCTTATCATAGCCTCTAGCACCAAGGGGCATAGGCTATATCATATAAACAAGGATTTTCATCTTGGTCTTAAACATAGGTGTTTTATTATTGAGAATACCTACCAACATAAACAACCTAAACAAGTTATTAGAAGTGTGTTGTATAACAATCATGCACATCGCTCTAGATGTCAATACTGACTTTCCTTTTCTAATCAATTATAAAACTTTTATTTGAGATGAATTTCCTCTCAACAAGAAAAACCCAAGTTGAATGAGATTCCCTACTCATCAATATCACACAATAACCTTGACTTATAACTATTGTTAAATGTAAGGTGCCACAAGCCAACTCAATTAGAAAACATATCCAAACATGTATTTATGCACAATTAATTTGTCTCATATTTGATTGTCATAGTAAAAACTTTATGCACGAAACTTATCTATCTTTTAATATTGGCATTGCCTTTTCACAGGAGAACTTTGGAATTTTTGCTATACTAAGGCTATAATGCTTTTGATGTTGGCAATGTTTCTACTCTACAACATATCGGAATTCTGGTGTGAGGGACTTGGTTCTCATGATGTTTGCAGTTGGAAAAAGGGTTAAGACTAGGGCAGGTTTGCTTGGATTTCACAATATTGTTTTTGCAAACTGTTGCACTATTGGCATTCACTGAGACTGATGATGTCAATATCATTGGTGGTGATGTTGAGCACCCCTTCTTCATGGATCGGGTGAGTGAATTATAAGCAGTTAGAGGCTTATCATCTTGATGTGTAGGGACATGTGGTGGGTTAAGTGGTTGCAATGAAAGTACTTCTCTCCAATTAAGAGGAGGATGACTAGTTGCCACCATTGGAGGGAAGCCATTTTTAGGAGGTACTGACATAGACCTCCCAAAATTCATACCTTTGGTTGTATAAAGATGATTTTGATAGGTCACTTTTTCTTGGAGCCGTAGCTTTGCCATTACACGATCCTGCACAAGAAGCAATGTTGTATACATATGTTTGGAAATCTTGCCTTGAAAAATATTATGTCCCTTCCAAGTCATTGTTCTATTTGGGAGGGGGGATCAAAGCACCTTTTCACATGCTTTATGTGATGGAGTTAATGTTTGATGTTGCAAAACTAGAGGAGACATTTTTTCAACTTGACTTCAAGAAAGCATGAAATGCACATGTAAACATGCATATACATATGCACAAGTGTACACCACACACATGTGCATGCCTGGAATATGCATCTTGCATACACGCACACACATACACCACATGCTAGATTTGTGACTCTATTTGCTTCAAGCGTAAGATGCTCAATGCTTTCTTTCTCTCTCATCAGATTAAGAGGCCTATACATGTGTGTGTGTGCACAAAAGTGCTCATGCATGTATGCATGCATGTGCATGTGAGGCCTATACATGTGTGTGTGTGCACAAAAGTGCTCATGCATGTATGCATGCATGCACACATGCACATCCGCGTCACAAGCTTGTAGGGCCATTAATGCCTCTATTTGCTTCAAATCTTAAGGTGCTCGGTGCTCTTTCTCTCTCTCATCATTAAAGTAATTGGACTATTTAATTTGACGGCTTTCTTGTTGTCATGCATCTCCTCTCTTGTTGTGTCAAATTTCAGCTCATAAGGTTGTATGTTCCACAAATATTGTAAGGGGATGCAAGGTGCAAGGATCCAATTAACGCACGAACTCAACCCACACTCGATCCACTATGCCATAACCCCGTTGGCATGCTCCACAAATATTGTACCCACAATAAACAAGCTATCCTATCCACCCCTTCCAAGTATCCATATTGATCAGGAACTGCTCCAGACTCAACCCATTTACGACAAGGACGAGATCGGGATTCTTGCCTGTTTCGAGATTTGTTTGCAATTGGAATCGAGAGTTTTCATCATTTGCTTCAAGTTGGAGGACCCGGTATGGCTTCTTCTAGCAGCCGATATTGACGTGCTGCTGTGCTTGCTGGAGTTTGAGCCTGTCCGGCTAACACTTCCACTGAAAGAACTAGAAGAAGAAGAAGAAGAAAAAGCCGAAGAAGAAGACGAAGAGATGCCATAGCTGCTCACAGAGTCAGAAGAATTAGAAGAGTAGCCGCATGATCTCTCTTGCTCTTCAAGGAATGACCGAGAATTAATGGCAAAAACCGGGATCTGACGAGCACGCGACGATCGATGATGAGGGAGCTGATGATCGGCCTTCGGTAATCTTATGGACGGAGATTCATTAATTATAGGATTAAGGCCTGGATTGGTAATTCCTAATCTCATAGCATGACTGTCACTGATGGATTTGGGGAATTCAAAGCTGATCTGACGTTGATGATGAGCATGATCAGCAGTAGTATAATAAGCTGGATATTGATCATCCGGTAGACCAGGTTGGCTAAATACTCGCCTTTGTTGGTGATCCCTTATTACACCTGACTGCAGTTCTGCATGTTCATCATGAGCATCTCGAGAAAACGTGTATATTTGCCGATCTGCATGCTGAAACATATAATTATGATAGTCTGTGTCTGATTGGCCATCTGGTGTGGGGACTGTGAAGGAGAAAGAGTCGTCAACCGAATTTGCACCTGGCTCGAGCCGCCGACCGGGACTCGACGTCATATTATCCTTAATCCGAGCTTAATCCACTCCACTTAATCTACTAATTCAGCTCCACCTGATCTTCATCAATGTTCCTAGGTCCTATCAGTATCTTCATATCGTGTGGAGAAGGTGGCGATAGCTAGGATGAAAATTTGTCAGGATGAAAACCCGTCGTACTATCCTTAATCCTACCTAATCTACAGCTTATAACTAGGTTCCAACTGATCTTCATCAATGTTCCTAAGGCCTATTAATTTCTTCATAATAACGCGAGCAGAGGGGGTGAGGGTAGCTAGGATGAAAACCACGCGACGCGAGGATCAGACGTGCCGCTTTCTGCCGTCCTAATCTTAACCAGATCCAACGACATGTGCCATAACACGACATTTTAGATTTTGGCTTGGCGATTGCATCAAGGAACTGTCTCGTTTTTCTACTTTTTCCATTGCAATGATTGATGTATTAAGAGCCAAAAAACAATAATTGAACGATATTATCATGCAAACACCTCGGATCATGGAAAAATATCCATTGCATGAAGGGGTGATTTTGCCTCATGAAGTTATAAGGCCCTCATTTACACCCACGCAGTTCATCCAACCATTCTATTGTCTTCGGCCACCTTTACCGAAGTCCATATCGGATCCTTAAAGATGTTCACATGTCTGTAGCCCCAAAAATGCTTGGAATGTGGGATTGAGTTCCCAAGGAGAATCAATGCAATACTCCTTTTTTTTGGGCAAAGCATTAAAATATATTAAAATGGAGTGTAAATTTTACAATTGCTAGTGAAGAGGAGCTTCAATACAAGGAAGCTACCTTATGCAACTAATCTTAGATTAGAGCATGTATCTATTTCAAATCCTCTTGGAATCCGCAATTTTCTTCTTGAGATCTAACAACATGGCAACAACTTCATCTTTTGAGCCTCCAGGATAAGCTTCCTCATGAAGTCTTTGCAGCTTCTTAGCATCCTAATCCACCTGCAACAAAAAAAATGTATTAAATCCATGAAGAGGATTGATAGAGACATTTTCAAACACGTTTTTGTTCCCACAAATCCATATATTCTAAAGAAAGAGGCTTCTTATCCAATTCCAAACTACTAGAGATATGCCATATATTTCACCCAAGATTATCTCTTTCTAGGTGAACTTAGGTGGGTGGAGTGGCATTAACAGCACCTGCAAGAAACAAAAAAAAATTAGTGTTATGATTGTAGTTATAGAAAATATGTGATTGATTCCACATTTGTATTACATATTGGGTAAAGTCCATTTTCGATTCTTGCCTTTAAAGCTCTTTCATTAGTCCAGAGACCTTTCACTACAAGATATAGACCTTATAGCGACGTTTAAAGCGACGAAAATACAAACAACAAAATTTGCCCCCGTCGTCGCAAAAAGCGTCGTTATTGACGACGCCATGGAATCGTCGCTATTTGCGTCGCTATATGCGTCGCTATTTGCGTCGCTATATGCGTCGACGCATATAGCGACGGTTACAGAGAGTTTGCGACGCTGATAGCGACGGCAATAGCGACGCCTGCAGTAAATTTGCGACGCAAATAGCGACGGTAACAGAGAAAAAAAAAATTTTGTGGCAGGGCAGCAAGCTGCCCTGCCACATATAGCACTGTGTGTTGTATGAGAGCCATACAAAATAGTTTCTGCACTGCTGCATACAAAGCGTTTGCAAACAAAAAGAATCTATACTGAAATCATAAAACTGATAGATGAAATAAATACATGATATCGCATAAAATGCAATTGGTACAATCATAAAACAATATCACTAATACATAGAAAATGTCTACATAGATCGGGCGACTAAAAACTAAAGGTATGTGAGCGCTAAGGATCCAAGGGCGAGCTACAAATCGTCGTCCCCCGAAAGCTCGTCCCTCTGCAAAGGAGCATCAAACGGATTCTGTAGAAAAAGAAACAACATATCAATCCACCATACAATAATGCATTCAAATATCTCATGGTAACTACGGACATGAAAGATGAGAGACTTACTGGGCCGCCGCGTCTGTACAATCGATCGATCAATGATCTGAGACCGTGCCTCTCTGCATATTGAGTCTCAAGGCCTTGCGGATCACGATTTGTAATGGAGTGCTGCAAAGAAAACAAAATGCTAACTGTTAGAAACATGATTGTCAGTACAAATAATATCTCAAAAAAACAAATAAGCAAAACAAAAGAGAAACTTACAAAGTCCTCCAAATATGTCCTGTGGCCGCCACTCCCAAGATGATGTACCGATCCGGCCTCGATTCGTGCCCTCGCCGCCTCCCGCTGCTGACTCCAACATCCTGGCGAATTTGTAGCCTCCTCCCTCAGTCGGCGCCAGTCCTCTGCATCTAACCACTCGGGCTTTGGAGCCCCACTCTTGATTGCCTTGCGTGCGTCGGATCGTCTATGTGACATGTATGCACGCATGCAATCCATCATCCAGCCCGTAGAGAATCTATCCACTACGGCTGGCACCGGGAACTCCTCGTGCAAGGATGCTACTATGTACTCCTTGCTCCCCTCCGGTATGTTCCTCCAATGATCCAGGACGTTGTGCCGAAAAACTTGTTGGCACAACTCCCTCATGCGAGCTATCACCCTCCTCCCCTCATCATTCATGATGATAGCTCCTGACCTGCCATCCACTAGGTATCCATAATCCCTAGGAGTGTGCCTCGTATGGGCCCTCTCCCATCTCCGTCCACGCTCCTGGGCATATCCAGGAGACCCCTGAACATCCGGTGTACCGACGGGGGTACCCTCTCCCGGAGTGCCACTGAAAGGGGTGCCACCAGAGGGGGTGCCACCAAAAGGAGTGCCACCAGAGGGGGTGCCACCAAAAGGAGTGCCACCAAAAGGCGTGACATCTGCCGACGGCTGCGCAAAAGCCGGAGTAACTGGAGTGGACGTCCCCACAGGTGTGACAAATCCTGGAGGTGACCGAGCTCTAGCTGAACGACGAGGCGGAGACACCGCGTCCGTGTCTCCACAGCAGCACCCCCCTGATCCTCCTGCAGTCGCAGTCCCTCCCTCTGGCCCAAGTCGCGAGCGTCGAGATCGTCTGCTCGAAGCTGAAGCATCTGATCGCACTGAAGCTGATCTAGCAGAGCGCCCTGACGAAGAACGAGACAGCTCCTGATCTGCTATCTCTCTGAATCTCGCGAGCTGATCTGGAGACATACGTGCCATCATCTCCTGAAACTCCTCATCGCTCATCCCTCGACTCATCCTGAAAATATCGATACCTGCAGAGATAATAAATAATGTTAGAATAATCAATTGAAACTATACAAAGCGCATTAATATAAATCATTTTTGAAAAAATCCATCTTAAAATGCATATCTTATCTACCTTTATGGAAGATCTAAACAACGAATTGAGTAATACAATTCTCCAAGAATGAAGTATTCTATGGTCCCATGTTAATCTCCTGACATAACTCTGCATACACTGGAAGGTCGATAGACATGTCACCACAAAAGAACGAGTCTGCCTCGTTCTCAAAAAATTCTACGACTTCTGTATTTCCATCATTGTTAGCCGATGCGGGCTCCAAGCTTACGGTGGCCTCCACCCCTTGTAATTTCGATCCCTCTATTTGTATATATTCTTCATCTATGCCTGGAACATCGCTTTGATCGTATACTCTCGCACCTCTAGGAGTTGAAGGTATAACATACCACCATCGAGGTTGTCGGGGATTTGGATAGAAGATTACCTGTTCACAAACACTTACAAACCGTCTTCAAACCATTGTGACATAAAGCATGTCGTATTACAATTAGCAAGCAAATGACTAGAAGATTACCTGTTCACAATGTGCCGGCAATACAAAGGTGTCGCGCAAATCCATCCATTTTTTTTCGGAATCTATTTCGAGAAATCCAGATGGACCTCGTCGAACCGTTGCGCCAGCTCCTCCAAGTACCACTTTGAACCACTGCACATCGAATATTATCATGGAGAAGCTACGGTAATCCACCGTAATAATACTTTGCAAATTCCCAAAATACTCCATCTCATCCACAACCGTGTTCGGATCCGTTGCTCGTCGCCGGCTCTCTTGCTCAAACCTTGCCATGACACCACAGTCCATTGTGGAGCGCATTTTGTCAATACGCTCCACCCGAAAATGCCGTCCGCGCGACCACACTGCACTATATATTTTGTACTGCACTACATATTTTGTACTGCACATGCCACGTTGTCAAGCTTGCCATGGCAGACGTGCGAAACATGTGGTTTATGCGGGGGATGAGCGGAAAGTGTCTGAGGACTTTTTGAGGGATGGTCTGCCCTTGCAAGTCCTGTCGATACCTGTGAGCACCACACTTTGGACATGTCTCCATAGTCTCGTATTCATCTCGAAACAATATGCAGTCGTTGATACATGCATGGATGTTATTGTAGTCCATGCCAAGCTTCCGTAAAACATGTCGTGCATCATCACGAGACTCAGGCATGGTGTTTGCAGGTGGCAATATATGATATTTCAATAACCTGAAAAAATCATAAAACACCTTGAAAAATCCATCCATATTTACAATAATACTGTTTTTAAAAAAAACAATGAAGTCTGTATGCAAGGTACCTGAATAACTCAGTCACACTCGTATCGCTCCAACCGTATTTTGCTTGCACACTTAAGAGTGCAAGCAATGTCTTCAACCGAGATACTCGGCACCCATCATATAATGGTATGGATGCTTCCTCTCTAAGCGGGTCAGATGTCTCAACATCCATGGGAATCAATGCATCGATCATTGCCTCCATCTCAGGCTCCAAGATTGTAGGCAAGTCGGGAAGGTTGTCTGTCTCCTCTGGCATTGACGATATAGATGGGCCTTGCGAGTGGTCTATTGGCTCCTGCCATCCATCCATCTCACGTCCACGAACTCTTCTAATTGGCCGCAAAGGGTGCACTCCCCCTTGGGTCGAGACATCACCCCCCTGGACACAAAATTTGCCAACAAGACCCAATCTTATTGTGTATGGTTTTCAATTAGCTTGAGAGTACAATGCATGAAAAATGCTAACTTGAAAATACCGTTTGCTGAAAATCTGCAATCGCCTGATCAATAATCTCAGGTTGAAACTCGCCAAATCGTCGTACGTGTTCTATAGACAATCGGCGTTTTCGTCTAATTGCCAACTTGCATTGAGAGCAAGGACATGGGACACGCTGATTAAGATATGACTCGCGGTCTTGAACAATAGGACCTTCTTCGTTTGCCATCTTATCTACATTACAGCAAACGAGGCTTAAATGGATAGCTTTTTGGAGATGTACGTCAACTTGCAAGTTGACCATAAACCTTGCATTGTATATAGTAGTCGAGAGATTTTCCGATGTTATATCTCGGCCTTGTATCATGCTCAACGATTTGTTTGTCCCGGTAGATAATTTTTTATTATATCTCGGCTTTGAGTATAAGTAATCCATTTTAAAATTAATGCGCGCCATCTATGAAATTTTACAACTATAGTAATAAAATTTATTTCAATCAATTCTACTCACAGTCATAAGACCTGAGAGAAATTATCCTATACTCAATTTAAGGGATCTCCACTTCTATAACAATAATTTTGGGTTAATTTTGATGAAGTACGTGGCCGTATGCAAAGCACATTGCATACCATTATCGATACGTATATTATCTTAAATTTCATTCCCTTCCCTCTCCCTCTCCCTCTCCCTCTCTTCCTCTCTTTCTCTCACCCTCTCCCTCACCCTCTCGTTCTCTTTCTCTCCCTCTCTCATTTCCTCCCTCCTCCTCCCTCTCCCTCTCCCTCCCTCTTTCTCCCTCTTTCTCCCTCTCCCTCTCCCTCGCTCCCTCTCCCTCCCCCTCCCTCTTTCTCTCCCTCTCTCATTTCCTTCCCCTCCCCCTCCCTCTCCCTCTCCCTCTCCCTCTCCATCTCCCTCTCTTTCTCTTTTTCTCCCTCTCCCTCTCTATCTCTCTTTCTCTCTCATTTCCTAAACAAGCAAAAAATAAAGTGATTTAAACATCCTCCAAGCAAAAGGGAGAGGGAGAGATACAATGCACTCTCCCTCTCTTTCTCTTTCTATCCCTCTCTCATTTCCTTCCCCTTCCTCTCCCGCTCACTCTCTTTCTCTCTCATTTCCTCTCCTAAACAAGCAAAAAATAAAGTGATTCAAACATTAAACAAGCAAAAGGGAGAGGGAGGGAGAGAGAGAATGCACTCTCCCTCCTTCTCCCTCTCTTTCTCTTTCTCTCCCTCTCCTATTTCCTCCCCCTCCCTCTCCCTCTCCCTCTATTTCTCTTTCTCTTTCTTTCCCTTTCCCTCTCCCTCTCCCTCTCTTTCTCTCTTACTCTCTCGTTTCCTCTCCTAAACAAGCAAAGAAGAAAGTAATTTAAACATTAAACAAGCAAAAGGGAGAGAGAGAGAGAGAATGCACTCTCACTCTCTTTCTCTCCCTCTCCCTCTCTTTCTCTCCCTCTCCCTCTCTTTCTCTCCCTCTCTCTCCCTCTCCCTCTCCTTCTCTTTCTTTTCCTCTCCTAAATAAACAAAAGAGAACGATTTAAACCTTCAACAAGTAAAAGAAAGAGAGAGGGAGACTCACCAATGAGATATGGCGAGCGTGGGCGGCTTCTCTTTGCAACGAGGGCTCCTCCTCTCCTTCGCGAACAACGACGGTGGCGGTGGCGGTGGCGGCGGCGGCGGCAGCAAGTCTCTTCCTCCTCTTCTTTCACAAAGCCTTGGCTCTCTCCCTCGCTCTCGCTCTCAAAAGGCGAAGAAAACAAAATGAAAACGGCGCTCTGGTCTCGGCCGCGCTTTTTTTCCCTGCGGCGTCGCTATTGGCATCGCTATTTGCATCGCAAATGCGACGCAAATAGCGACGCATATAGCGACGCCAATAGCGACGCCGATAAACGCCGTCGCTAATCGGCGTCGCTATTGCCCCAGTCCCTTGTAGTGTTTAAGGATTATGAGCCATATTAGACACGACATCTTAGGCTGAAGAACTGTCATCCAAATATTAGTGAATCTATAATTCCATTGTTCATCATATGCTCCCTTATTCATCGTTGATTTATAAATTGAATCTATAATGTGAACTTATTGTCAATCGCAAGCTCCCTATTGAGAATTGCCAAAAAGTTCTTAAGGAGTTTCCCAGGAGGAGAATAGGAAATCACCTAGTAGAAATCCTCGTAATCTAAAAGGGAAAATCGGGCTGCTAAGAACAATACAACTACTCTTAAATTTACCAAGAAAAGGGCTCCATTAGAAAGGACCATGAATCTATAGCTATTGCTTCCAAATCTAGAGTGGAACCAAAACAATTGTAGCCAATTGTAACCAAACCCACTAGCTTACCTAAGGAATAGCCACCTAGTGCTTCAGTAATAAAGGTTATGAGCTCTAGGATAATGGGAATACAATCAATGTACCAATTCACAGGATGTGCTCTTCTCGATCAAAACTACTACTGAGCTTAGATCCTAAGATGATCAAGATATCTCTATTAAAGATAGTGAGAAAATTGCACCAAAAGAGAATCAACCACAGCATAAGTACACAAGACATGATAATGCCACTTGCTTGAGTATATACTCCAGCCAATAATGTTGTTTTGCTCAATGAGCATGAAATACTTCTTGCATTTATACCAGTGACATATAAAATACATAAACATATTTACACATGATATCCACTAATTGTGTAGGAGTTGTTGAAATTTATCTCTAAACACTAAGTAGGAAACATCTTATTAATTCTATCTCATCATGCCCAATACTAATAAAATAGGTTGAACAAAGTAGAAGAGTTATAACAGAAAGTAAAATGACATATCAGACATAAATAAGAATGGTATTTGTTAGGACTTGAACTTCACCGTATATCTCATACTATTTTACACCTAAGTATTAGTATGCATGTAGTCTTTTGGGTCAACATATGTAAAACAACATTTATCTTTCATATGATGTTTCACCTCAAAGTCATGGCACAGGTTTAAAACGTCTGGCAGTTGTATTCTAGCATTTGCTTTTTCATCAAGAATAGAATATGACTGAGTATAATGCCTAGAACTGGCGGCTAATGTTTGATCCTATTGTCTTCTAATTGTCTCTTGAATGTTATTGTGATTCTCTTTCAAATTGTTCAATTGATGATGGCTATGGAAATAGGAAACAATGTAGTATTTGATAATCGCCAATTCTATGTTGCTGAGTATGATGTATGCTTTGGGTTCGAATATATTTCTTGAACATTATGAAATGTTGATGGCTGTAAATTCATTCAGGAAGTTCTTTGTTGCATTGTGATGTTCTCCTAGGTAGAACACTGTGTTTGAATTGTTATGGTATTTGAATAGGGCATAACACTTTGGTGATCCCTGCCAGTTTCAGGAAAGTAATTTCTTGATTTCGGAGCAGATTTGGAACCAATTTCTGAGAGATTTATGCAACAGGAATGCTGATGGTATCCAGAAGCCTTTTATGGGCAGCATTTATGTCAAGAAATTACCATTATTATTCAAACACTATTCTTACCAGGAGCAGATTACGAGAATGAAGGATGGCATTCGAAAAACATCAACAACATGAAGATTTTCTTGTTGATGTAGAGGTTGTTGCAGCATTGGACAGGTTGGATGAAGAACACGTTGTATCTCATTGTCAGGGTGATCAAGATGTGGGTCCCTCTAGGGGCATAGCAAAGGTTTATAATTCTCGTGCTAGTTTTGAAGAATCTTTTCCAACTCCTCTGGCTCCTAAAGGTTCACCTAATGTTTTCGAAGATGAGGAACTATCATTACCATCTAAAGATCAAGAAACTCCTCCTAAGCAGGCACTTGAAAGACTGCAATATATCGTGCTTGGGAGATCGTTTTTATTGAAAGGTATAGCTCGTCAATCTAAGAAGTCTTTAAAATTTAATCCTTTACCACCATTGCGGAGGCCTCATAAGCCGAACATTATGAATCCAAATCATATTGTTAACCCAAAAATTAGAGCCTCTAAGTTTTCAAGAAAGAAAAGAGAAGATCGGGATTGTCGTGTGGATCAGTTTGAGACAAGATGGACATCCAGTGGCTTCAACCAAATGTATGGGGACCAGGTCAAAAAGCAATAGTTTGCTGCCACGTTTCAGGGGAAAGCGATGGTGTGGTTTGCCAGTTATGGTATGGCAGCCTTCAATTCATATGATGCTCTAAAAATGGCATTTTTAGGCAAGTTCCGTAAGGACAAAGCTTCGATAGATATTCTAAGGAAGATCAAGAAGATCAAACAGAAGACTATGTTAGTGCAAGATTATGCCCAGAAATTCAGGAACCTAACGGGTAGGCTGGATGCTCATTATACACCTTCAGTGGAAATGTAAATTACCTATTTTATGAAGGGCCCGAGAGGTAAGATTCAGAATCCTATTGCCAATGAATAAATGGGTCAAAATGATACATTGGACACATTGATAAGGGCAACTATGAGAGTGGAAAAAAGACTTGGTACCTCTAGGTCTAAGAACAGTAAAGATGAGGACTCTTTAGACTCAAATTTTGATGGTGGTTTAGGGCCAGATTAAGACACAAACAGTGAGGATGAGGACAGTGATTACAGATCAAATTCAAATGATGATTCCAGTGACTTTGATGAGTATAACTTTAGCACAAGGAGGCATAGGAAGAAAAAGAAGAAATCAGGATCAACCAAGAATAAAAAGAAGAAAGAAAAGGACAAAGATAAGAGGAAGTCAGAGGATAGCAAGTTGGATAAAATGATAAAATAGAAGCTAAAAGATTTGGGTATTTCTGAAAGTAAGAAGAAGGAAAAGCATTGTGAGATATGTTAGAGAAGGGGCCTTGAGACTAGGACTTACTGGTATAATCCTACTATTAGGAAGACACAACAGATGCCACTAATGCAAACTACGCCAAGACCTATTCAACCAGCTACAATAAATCAGATTATTCCTGATACCATGTCATAGAGACCCTTCAAAGGACCTAGAAGAATGCAAGCTAGGCAGCCTTGGGGAAAATTTCAGGCACAGCAGCAAACTACCCAAACGGGAGCATGCCACTATTGTGTGGAGGTCAAGGCCACTTTGATGAACCAAACTGTGAACTTTGGGCAAGGCATAGGACTGAGAGGGAAATGTCAGTAGCAAGGTCTCGCAATGATGGAAGACCTGCAGGAGCATCTCATCAGCAGGATCCACCACCTGCCCCAGTTGCAATAGTCCTTATAGAGTTACCTAATAAAGATGAGAAAAGGCAATCTCCTGATGGTACAACAAACTGCTAGTTGTAAGAAAATTCAGCAAGAGAAAGTTCAAGAAGAGGCGAAGGAGGTGTCAAGTAACACTAATTCCAAAAGTATACATGTTCATTGTGATTGTTCTACTTGCATTGAAATAGAGGACTATCAAGAGGAACCAATGGTTTTATCAGTCACCAAAAGTCAAGGTGGTATGAAGCTTGATTGGCAAGAACAAGAGAAGATAAGGAAAAAGGTAGCAACGCATGTAAGAAGGGTGCAAAAACTTGTTGAAAAATGTGAAGTTGATCAACTTCAGGATGCATGAAATTTAGGTATGCAGACACCTGAATTGCAGGAGTAGTTTCCTAAAATTCAGGTTTATGATCCTAAACAATAGAACCAGTCTCTTGAAGATCATGGGGATATTTTTGATAGTAGTGTTGACCAAAACTTACAGCAAGGAGGCTCGGAAGAGCTATTCCAAGCTTTAGCAAAGTGTTCTCTGCAATTAACTTTGGAGCAAATCTTGGATTTAATACCAAGATTTAAGGAGATGTTACTTCTGAAGATTAGGCAAAGGGAACAAGAAGTCCCTGAAAGTATAATAGTCCAAGATCAAATAGTTCTTAAGTGTCAAGCAGTGATACCAACCCAATAGGAAGTGGTGGATTATCAAGTACCTACCATTCAAGTTGAGTATGTAGGTAGTAAGTATGATGATGTTCTATTGGATGGAGGTTTAGGGGTTAATATACTTCCTTAACATAAATATTTGGCAAATAAGCAAGAAAAGTTATTGTCAGCCCCATTTCAAGTGCAGATGGCAGACCAAAGGAGGTTACAACCTTTGGGTATTCTTAGAAATCAACAAATTTAAGTAGTTGGCCTGAAGTTTAGGGTGAGTTTTGTGGTCTTGAGAATGTCAAAAATTGGGGATTCTTATACAATGCTTTTGGGGAGGCCCTGGTTTAGATTGGATAAACTCAAGCACAATTGGGGAAATGATTATGAAGGTTATCCACAATAAATAAGGTTATTTTCAAGAGTTCATCTAGACCTGTTGTGGCCCAAACTATTAACCTTGCCGATGAAGTAGAAGATGATGAGGAGAAATTATATCTTCAAGAAAATCCTTATGTAGTTCTAGTTTTTGAGATAGATGTTCATGGTATTCTTCAAGGGTATCAAGAGCAACCCAATAGGGCTAGAGAAGTATTTTTGGAGCAGCAACCTATTGAAACTGCAAGTCAGACAACAATTGGAGGGTTTTTTTGAAGGTCTGGAGAATCCTAAATTTTAGGATAACAAGTCAGTGAGGGGAATAAATTAATTGAAGAATGAGGCATCACTCATCCTGAAGTTTTGTAGCAAGAAATACTTGATAAATAGCAAACTGGTATGGACAGTTTCATGGACAGTTGGGGTACATCGGATAAGGAAGGGCAGAAAGCTATTGTTCAAGCTGAATTAAGATATGAGCATATAATGAGAAGATCAGCAAGAGTGGTTGAAGATGAGGTCCAAGAGGTTAACCTCAATGTGGAAGATGAGCTTAAACCCATCAAGGTCAGTATTTTTGTGGAAGATAATTTCAAGCAGGATCTAATTCAGTTGTGCAGAGAGTTTCAAGATATTTTTACTTGGGATTATACAAACATGAAGGGATTCGATCCAGTTGTGTGCCAACATAAGTTAAACTTGAAAATGGATGCTAAGCCTGTTGTTCAAAAGAGGTATAAAATGAATCCTAATTGTGCCAAACACGTAAAGGAAGAAATTGACAAGCTTTTGAGAGTTGGGTTTATCAAATTGGTTAATGAGGTTACTTGGTTATCTCCTATTGTTGTAGTGCCAAAGAAGAATGGGAAGATCAGAGTTTGTGTGGATTATAGGAAATTAAATGTAGTTACCATTACTGATCCCTTTCCTATTCCTTTTACCAATTCTCTTCTGGATGATGTAGCAGGTCATGAGATGTATAGTTTCCTAGATGGTTTTTCAAGATATAATCAGATCAGCATGCATCCAAAAGATATGGCTAAGACATCTTTCATTACGGAGTGGGGAGCTTATGTTTGTATAGTTATGAACTTTGGGCTGAAAAATGGACCACTTGAATTTCAAGGAGCTGCTCACAAAACCTTGAAACCATATTTAACAACTTCTATGAGAGTATTCATTGATGATTTTTGTGTTTTTGGCAGCAAAGCAAAACACTTAAAACACCTTAAATTATCCTTAAGAAATGTAGAATGTTTTGTATGTCATTAAATCCTTTCAAGTCAATGTTTGCAGCCAAACGAGGTGTGTTGTTGGGTCATATCCTGTCTGAAGAGGGTATGAGTATAGACCCTAGGAAGATTGCAGTTGTGCAAGAGGCTAAGGCTCCTAGTAATGTGCAAGAAATCATGAGGTTTGTGGGACAGGTTAAGTGGCATAACAAATATTTAAGGTACTTATCACATATTTGTTCTCCTCTTACAACTCTCACAAAGAAAGGAATGTAGTTTGTTTGGAGGAAAGATCAAAAGAGAGCTTTTAGGGTTTTGGAAAAGATGTTGGTGGTGGCTCCAATTTTACAACTCCAATATGGGATCTACCTTTTCATATTTTTGTTGATGCATCTGATTTGGCTGTGGGAGCTGTTCTTATGCAGGATAAGGTGTTTGGTTAATTTATTATGCAAGCAAGAGATTGAGTGCTGCGGAGAAGAACTATTCAGTAATGGAAAGGGAAGCACTTGGAATGGTCTTCTTGATGCAAAAATTCACACATTATTTATTCCATGTGGATTATCAAGCATTGCTATTTTTTATTAATAAGCCCCAATTGACAAGTAGATTGGCTAGATGGATGTTGTTACTGCAAGAGTTTGATTTTAAGGTTATTCATAGCCATTGTTGATTACCTAAGTAGAATGCAAACTAATGAGCTTGAAGTAGGAATTCATGATTAGTTACCTAATGCTGAACTTTTTGAAGTTCAGGTGCTTAACCCTGATTCATATTATGACCAGAGGCTGCATTTTCTGAAGTCACGAATTATGCTTGCACACCTTTCATTAGATTAAAGAAGAAGGTTGGCATTAAAGATTAGATTATATTAGGCCATTTTGAACACACTCTATAGAAGGGGATTTGATAATGTATTGTGAAGATGTGATCCTGAGTTTGAGCAACCAGCAGTATTGCATGAAGCTCATTCCAGATTATTAGGAGGTCATTTTTCAAGAGAGATTACAAGCAGGAAAATTTTGCAGACAGGTCTTTCGTGGCCTACTATGTTGAAAGATGCTCATCAATATGCCAAAGAGTGTTTGCAGTGTTTGAAGAAAGGTCAACCACTTGATAGGGATAGGATGCCTGATCATCCTGTATTACCACTTGAACCATTTTAGATCATCTTGTATTACCACTTGAACCATTTTAGAAATGGGGAATTGACTTTTTCGGGCCATCAAACTAGCAGCTAAATGGAAAGGTAATAGATACATTTTGGTTTGCACTGACTATGCTACAAAGTGGGTAGAAGCTCAAGCATTAAAGGATAATAAAGCAAGAAGTGTGGCCAAGTTTTTATACTCTAATATTATGACCAGATTTGGTTGTCCTATTGAGCTAAGTAGTGATCACGGAAATCATTTCTTAAATGAAGTAATCAGAGAAGTGACTATCAAGCATATGATTGTGCACAAGAAATCTACTCTGTATCACCCTCAAGCTAATGGTCAAGCTGAAAGTTCTAACAAGATTTTACTCTGCATGTTGAAGAAAATTGTGGAGGATAACAAGGAGGATTGGGATATTAAACTTGATTCAGCATTATGGGCCTTCAAGACAGCATATAAAGTTACCACAGGGCTTACACCTTTTAAGCTAGTTCGTGGTTTGGAAGTAGTGGTTCCTATGGAATTTGTAGTTACAAGTCTGAGAGTTGCTATTATGCACAAGATGGATGTTGAAGAATCGATGCAGCATAGATTAGAACAACTTTTGGCATTGGAAGAGGACCGGATATTAGCAACTTATATTACACATGTCACACAATAGAGGAGACATGCATGGGTTAACAGGCATGTCAAGAGGAAAAATTTTCAAGAGGGAGACTGGGTTGTAGTATATAACTCTTACCTTGAAAAGTTTCCCGGTAAGCTGAAACTGAGGTATATAGGTCCCTTTTCTATTTTCAAGGATATGTGCCGGGGTACTTTTTTGCTGCAGGACTTGCAAGGAAAGGTTGTATACCCTGCAGTGAATGGGTTCAGGCTTAAGAGGTTAGTGCAACCCTACTATTCAAATGTCCATTTATCATTCAAAGTGGGACAAAGGAATCTGTTATTGGTAGTTATATGTGTGAACGTTCCCAATCTTATGATATTGAGGTGACACTTAGCACAAAACAGGGTACACTAAGAGAAGACTTGGACTTTGGCATACAAATGGAAAAGGCCATGTGTTCATTTGGAAGTTTCTCTTCTTCTCCACTCTCAACACATTCTGAGCTTGCAACTCTCACTATCATGATGCATACTCACGCTCTTCAACTCGGAAGCTGTCCATGACCAAGCGTGGTCACCAAGAAGATGATGATGATGAGCTCTATGTGGTCAACGATGACGATAGGTTGGTACAGCAAGGAGACAAACAGGTAACACCACCGAAAGCTCCATTTTCCAGTCCTAGTACTGTTGGAACTCCCTTCGTGGAATCCACCTTGTATTTGAATGTTGAGGCCGAGGTTCATCGGTCATGGTTGCAAAAGATCGGATTGTATGATTATGCTCGGTTGCCATGGGATCGTTGGGCATCGAGTGTGCATGTCTCCATACAGATGGATATTTTGAGGCACTCAAATAGAAAAATTGCATGTTGTATTGAGTTGACTCCATCCATTGTCAGCCAAGTGTTTGCACTCCCTATGAATCATAATCCGATTTGCATATAGATGCACAGAAGACTAGATGCATTATATTTTCAATGGTCCAGTAAGGCCCATGAATGTTTATGTGTTAAAATGCATTGATGGTGTCAAGAAATTATAGTTGGGTTGGTTTATGGAATGCTTTATGATGTTCATCAAGACGGATAGCATTGCTAGAGATACTTATGGGATTCACTACTATGCAGAGAATTTAGGGATGCCAAATTGGGCAGGCCTTATGTTTGAGAGGCTTATGGCTGACATTAAAATTTCAAAAACCAAGAAAGTTTTCCAAAAATCTCGGATGGGTTGTTTTCTAGCAAGGTTGTATGAACATGCACGGGTTTTGTATCTAGAGCTTATGACTGAGTATTTACTGAAAATGGATGTTACTTCTTTTGTTGAAGATGCAGTGGAAGCCGATCATAAAGATGATGTTTCTCACGACTTTAAAAAAGTCAATGATGCTCATGATATGCTTGATGGTGATAATGAAAAACATGCTATTTATCGTGACTTGAAGCAGCTTGGATATGATGAGGCATATGCTAAGCAGGTGGCTTCCGAATTTGTTAAGGGAGACCATAGAGATGCAGGTATTGAAGATGTATTTCATGTTAGTAAGCAATATGATGGGGATGCTTCTAAAATGGGTGGTAATTTTTATGCAAAGACGAAGCAAAAAATTGGGAACATATAGTTGCGGGATAGGTCGGCATCAAAGGAGAAAAAGCAAGATGCTAATCTTGATGTTTGGAATCATCTTGGGAATGATTTTGGTGACCAACATGTGGTTAAAGGTCCAGTAGAAATACCTTCAAGTTCTATTGGTTTTCGGATGTATGATGGTCTTTCTGATGTTGTTGGAGTTATGCAAAAAATCATGGCATACTTCCAAGATTATGATAAGGGGAATGCTCAGACTATTGTTCAGGTTACTGACTTGCAGGATCAGTTGTCTGCTAGGCAGAAGGCCATTGAGGAGTTGAATCAAAAGTTGTAGCAAAAGTAGTCAGAGTATGATGCATTAGAATTGGATCTTGGGGTTAAAATTGCAAATATGCAGCAGATGTTGGATAGAAACAAAATGTCTACTACACTTTTTGAAAAATGGACTAGTGAACTTAGGACTCAATGCTTGGAGGAGATGCAATCTTTTATGGGGAAACATGTTCAACTTCAAGTTGATTATCAAATGTTATTGGAGAGATTTCAACCATTGCAGGGAGTGGAAAAGTAAATTTTGAGCAATGTTGAAGTTGAAGTGGATGCTTGAGTGATATTGAAGTCTAACTTTGAGGATATTAGAAATGCATTGGTGGATGAGGTCAAAGTTGCATGGCAAATGGTTGCAAATAGGTTTGATGGCATGATTTCTTGGCCTTATCATATGCTTAAAAATGTCTTTGTGTCAGTAGATTATGAGGATCTCATGCATGTGAGAGATTCTTTGAGATTGAAAGTGGAACACCATATTAGACATTTTGGGAATTTCCCAAGTCCCACTTTGAATGAATGTCTTACATTTGTGAATGAAAGAGAGCACTATGTTTATGTTTATCTTTAAAGGGCACTTTGTATCTTACAAATATGAGATCACACATCTTGAGAGCTTAAATGATGAATGTAAGCTATGTGGTTGTTACGAGATTTGGATTTCACCTCTATCTTCTCTAGCATACTAACAAAATATGATATTGTATGGTGGTGGAAACATCGAGGCTTAACTAGTATATACCTAGGAAATTTCCAAGTTTAATGTAAGAATACAATGGTTTGACGGAGTGGAGAGAGAATATAGAATACAAGAGCCTTAAACATTGTATGAAAATATGTTATCATGGCCAAAATTTTATAATGTTATGGATTTGAAGATATTATAATATGAGTTTTTTCTTTTCAATATAGCATCATTTAAAGTAACATGTATAAGTTTCATGAACTAGGACCTTAAAAGAGTCACCACTAACTAGGTGTGGTTTAATAACTTGATCTAATACCATATCGTAATAAGTTTGGATAACCTATTATGTGATGGTTTTTTTTTTTGTGTAAACCAATAGACACAAGTGTGTCAAATAATTGCTCACCCCATTTACATTTTTTGTATGTATATGCATGATATATAAATATCTTTTATTCAAAATTTCTATCTATCTTGACAATATATGGACAATATGGATATTGGCTTTGGCTAGAATCAACTAGCTTCACACTTTGACTAGCTAAATTAATTTTCATATCATAAAATGAAGATTTATATACCAATCTAGAAGTTTATGATTTTTCTAAGACTAAAGATTTAACCTTTGACCAATGGTTTGTGTTTTCAAAGAAATGGTCATAAATTTTATTATCAATTAAGACTTATTTGTTAGCTAAGACATAATGTACAAAATTGGACTTAAACCACTTTATAAGAAATTTCAACACAATTAACTAATGTTATTGAAAGAATAAAAAACATTAAGTAGATTCTCTCATTGATATTGGTGGCATTTAAAAACACCAAGGTAACTACACAAAACACTTTAAATTTTTAACAAGCATATATTTCATAGCCATGCAAAAGCCCTTAATGTAAGGGATATATTTACTATGGAAGTCAAAATTAGTCCATATAGAGTCATTGTCTTGTTGCATCATGTATATTGGAAAAATAAAACTTTTGTAGATAGCTGCACTACCATTTATGAAATGTTTGTGATATCCTAACTCATGAGCAAGTTGCATTGCTTCCATATCTTTCAAAGTAGAGACTAAAGGAGTCTGCTTCAACATGGATAATTGTGAGTTATTCAATGTAAGTGATAGACTATGTGAGGCATTTGTTGAGTAGGCTTGTATAGTAGATGGTTATAAAGTACCAAATAGGGTTTAAAGCACTTTATAAGAAATTTCAACACAATTAACTAGTGTTATTGAAAGAATAAAAAACATCAAGTAGATTCTCTCATTGATATTGGTGGTGTTTAGAAACACAAAAGTAAGTACATAAAACACTTTAAATTTCTAACAAGCATATATTTCATAGCCATACAAAATCCTTTAATGTAAGGGATATATTTATTATGAAAGTCAAAATTAGTCCATATAGAGTCAGCGCCTTCTTGTTACATCATGTATATTGGAAAAATACAAATTTTATAGATTTTGTATAAAATATTTAGTTGCACTACCATTTATGAAATGTTTGTAATATCCTAACTCATGAGCAAGTTGCATTGCTTCCATATCTTTCAAAGTAGAGACTAAAGGAGTTTACTTCAACATGGATAATTGCGAGTTGTTCAACATGGATAATTGTGAGTTGTTCAATGTAAGTGATAGATGATGTGAGGCATTTGTTGAGTATGTTTGTATAGTAGACAGTCACAAAGTACAAAATAAGATTTAAACCACTTTATAAGAGATTTTGATGCTAGGAGGCATATTTCACGATGGATTCTGTGCCACGGTGGATTCCGTGAGGTTTTACGGTGGATTCCGTAAACTTTGATGACCGGGGCTCATACACAAAGTGGATTCTTTGTGCGAGAAGTTGATGGGGATGCCTGTCCTTTTCGGGCATTTCATTAATTTAGTGTGTACATGGGTGATTCCATAGCGGGTGATTTCACAAAATGCATATTAAATTAATAAACGTTTATGAGTTTAGAGTGCGCACTCGTAATAAATTAAGGTTAGGATTTATTTCTAACCAGTTGATTTATTTATGTAGCTGAAGACTGCTAGGTATTCACTTTTGTCGATTTAGTTGTATTATTCTACTAATGATTGTGAATGCTTCAATTGATGTGTAGAGATAGCAGCAGTGGCGGAGGAAAGCATTGGAGGATAGCGAGTATTCGATTTATTATATTTTGATGGGCGCCACGCTAATATTTTGTCATGCCTATTTATTGAGGCGTTGGATATTTATTATTATTTTGTATGTACATGGGCGCACGATTATGTTATTTCTACTTGGACATTGTATTGGACATGCCAGACTCTTTGGGCACCGCCCACTAGCTTTATTCCTATTTTGTGCTAAAGCAAACTCAAAAGCTAAAAGCTTGGTATTTTGTAATTTGGGCTATTATTTGAGCTTTAAGATGAATAATACATAAAATACATGCTTTGTGGAGCGCCCACACAAGGCATGGGGGAAGATTTCACCCAATTGGTCTCTTGTTCATGTTGTTCATGCTTTTTACATTGAATTTTGTGCAAAAAGTAGAGTTCTATTGTTCTTGGGGACCTTCCGACATTCACTACGCGAGCATACAGCATCCAATCTGCGCACCAGTGGTATCAAAGCGAAGCTGAGATCAAGAGCTTCCAATCGCTGCCCATCTTGTGCGAAGGCGAAGCTCCTGGAACGATCGGGCTGTATGGTCAATCTTGTCCGAACGGTCGATACAGGCAGATTCCTGGCGATCAAGAACCTCGGTTTCCATCATCGGATCGCGAAGGACCAGCTTGCAGAGGCGAAGGACCACTTCTATCTCTTCTTCATCAAGTCGTCAAGAGCAGAGAGATAAGTCATAAACTCCATATCTTCAAGCTTTAAAAACTAAAGTTTAGAAAGCTTAAAAGAAGCTTTAAGCTTCACAAAATTGCATCGCGAGCTATCAGAATACCTCCGAAATTTACGTCACGTGAAGAAAAATGGCCCCTCCCCCTAAAAATTCGACGTTTTTGCTTCCCTTACTAAGCTACACTACCAAGCTTAATCATTTAAGCTTCAATCAGTCAAGTCATTTAAACTCTAGGTCACACACAACCAATCAGATTCTGCAAGTTCTTTCAAGTCGAAGTTCTGCAAGTCCGACAAAGCAACTAAGTTTTGCAAGTCTACAAACTCTGTAAGTCACATTAGTCTGGTACTCTGCAAGTCAGATAAGTCAACTGGAGTCAAAACTGACTTCTGTTCAAAACTCATAGAAGGGTTGTTCCTGCGCAGAAACTCCGAACTGCAAAGTTGTTCATTGGAAGGTACTCTACGCATACGCAGGTTTGCTGAAGCATTTTTAGTATACGAAGAAGTATAAAAGATAGATTTTTCAAAGATTGTGAAAGCCACACCCAAAAATATATAAGCCTTGTATTCCCGAACTTGAGCTACGCTCATCCCGCTAACTTGATTTTGAGAGTGAGAGGTCTTTTGAGTTTTGCAGGATGACGGAATCACATATGGATGATTTAATGGCTGAAGGCGACCTACCTGAACCTACGATGGATCAAAAGTTGGACTTAATTATGATGCAATTGGATGAAGAACGACGAGCTAGGCAAGCATTGCAAGTTCAATTGGCAAATTTACAAAGATCGTCTACCGACAAAGAAGAACCTCAATCTGAAGATCTTATCCGACGTACCATTGACGCGACTCTCGAAGCTCAAACCATCCACAAGGAATCAAAGATAAGTAAAAGAAATTTCAAATTCCGTACTTTCAATGGCACGCGAGAGGGAAAAACTATTATTGCATTCATTAGTCAGTTTGATGACTACTTTTATGAGGAAACCTATGCAGAAAAAGATAAAATCAAGTGTGTCACTAATCATTTAGTGGATAGAGCATCTCTTTGGTGGACTGTAGTACGCAAGAGTATAGATTGTCCCACTACCTGGGAGAATTTCAAGAAGAAGTTTATGCCAAATTTCCTTCCTCCACAATTTCATGAGAAAGCTATAAAGCAATGGGATCTTCTTCAGCAACGGGATCCTGAGCCTATTCCTCAGTACATAGAGCATTTTTGAAATGCATTACTCCAGTTACGCATGCTTGAAGACGTACCTGAAGTGACACACAAGCGCAAGTATATATCTGGACTCCTTGGGCATTACTACGCTAAAGTTAATATGTTCAAGCTTGCTACTCTTGAAGACGCAATTTCATTAGCTCACGACATTGAAGACAAGCTGCGAGATAGAGACAGACGTCCACAACAATTCCAAGCCAATGGTAACTATGGATCTAAATAATTCAACTCAAATTTTAGAAGATTTAATCAAGGTCATTTCTCTTCATCATCTTTCCGTAAAAATTGGGCAAAACCACCTGCTTTACCATCCAATGCCAATCAAAACCCCAAGCCTATTCCACAGCCAAATCCTAATGTCCCTAGACTTCCCGCCATTGCAAACAATGTAACCAAAGCCAAGTCTATATTGTATTATAAATGCCACCAGCCTGGACATCTAGCAGCAAATTGCCATTCAAAGAAGCCACCTATCCATATCAACTACCTTGGAGCAATGGAAGATGACAAACATGAAGATATGCCTGATTTCACAGAAGATGAGGACGACACTACTACTCCTTCAGATACTTTACCAGGTATGCCAACTCCACATTCTTTATTGACTATGAAATGTTTAGTGCATGAAAAGGAAAAGATTATTTTGCATGATGACGGTAGTACTCATGATTTTATTTCAGCAAAGCTAGTAAAAGAATTGAAGTTATAGACTGTACCTACGCATTATCGCATTAAAGCAACATTCTTAGACACTAGGTATAATGGTACACAGGAAGTGCATGGCTTAGAAATTCAAATTGGTCAATACACTGAAAGAAGAAATTTTCTAGTTGTCCCATTACAGTCGAGTGACATTATTCTAGGTATGCCTTGGCGTCATCAGCATAACCCTGATATAGATTATTCCACACATTCAATTAATATTCAATTTCAAGAAAAACCTATTACATTGTATGGTATGCATGCATCTAATGCTTTTCCACTGCTTTCGCATACTCAAGCTAAACGTGCATTATGCAAGAGTAGTAAATATTATCTCATTTGGGTGAATGAACTGCAAGTCAAAGAAAATCATATGCACCCTAGGCATAAAGAATTTCTTGCACATTTTAAAGACTATTTTGTCGAAGATCTACCACTTGGTTTATCTCCTTCACGTCCAAAAGACCATAAAATAGATTTGATTCCTGGTACACAACCACCTTGCAAAGCACCATATAGGCATAACCAGATAGAATAACCACAAGCTTGCCACCACGTGGATAAAAGCATATGCATGTCCTTGCACATGAACAACCATGATCACGACCGTGCGTAATGAGTTCGAAAATCCAACATGCAAATAGGACATTAGAAAAGGACATACACAAACAACGAGGTGGAAAGGGGGGTTACACGTGGAAGAAGGAAAGATACGTGGGGAGGGGAATCAAGAGGTGGGGATACAGGTTTTTTTGTGGTGTGATTATTATTATTATTTAAATAGAAATATATTAAAAAGGTTGGGGTGGTTAGGGGCTTGTGGAATGTGTGTGTGTATGGGTGGGTGTTGTTTGCTTGTGTGTTTTTTTTTGTTGTTTTTCCTCTTTAATGTAATGTGTTGGTTTTTTTTTTTTGGTTTAAAAAGGTGTGGGAGGGAAGGGTTACCTTAGGGGGTCGGTGGCATGTTAAGGTGGGGGGTAATTGGGCAGGCAGGGGTAGTTAGGTGGGCGATGGAACAAGTGGGGAGGGAGGTCGAGGGAAGCGACGATAGGAGGGAGGCTAAGGAAGCGACACGATAGGGGCTCCAAGGGGCACGAGTGACCGCGACGGCTCATAGGTGGTGGGTTGGGACAAGTGGCCACACAGGCGAGTTCGCAGGTGGCGCAATGTATACGCTGGTGACAATGACGCAGTCGCAAGCAGCGTAGAGATTGCGTAGGCGCCGACAGCAGGTCCTCCATGTGGCAAGTAGGCATGCGAGATGGGGCGAGGGCCTGGGTAGTGTCGATGATGGTGCGGACGCGACAGCATGTCGGGTGGCGAAACGAGCACTATGGGCGGCAACAAAGAGAGGAAATCAAGGAGGGGATAGAGGCGTGGAAGGGGCCAGTGGGGAAGAAGGAAGAGAGGAAGGGGAGGACTGGGGGGGGGGGGGGGGGGGGGGGGGGGGAGGAGGAGGAAGGTGGGGTACGCGGGTGGTAGGAGGGAGGGAAAGGGAGAAGGGTGGTGGGAGGGAAGGGGGGAGGAATGCAAGAGAGAGAGAGAGAGAGAGAGAGAGAGAGAGAGAGAGGGTGGAGGGTCGAGGGGACAATTGGAAAAGGGAATGGTGTTTTTTTGGATTTGTTTTTTTTTTTTTTTTAAGGTTATACAATTAGTGTAACATATATGTTATTGTTGTATTTTTTTAATTTGTTTTTTCTTTTGGTCCTATTTTACTTTTTTTTTGGTTGTTTGTTGTTTTTTTTTTGTGCTTTTGTTGTTTGGTTTTTAAAAAAAATAAAATGAGAACCCCCCTTTCGTTGTCGTGATGCTGCGCGTCCACCACTGCAAATCTAAGGGTTGAGTTTTTCACCAAGAATTTGAACACATTAGTTAGCGTCATTATGAATTTGTTTCGTATTGTGTGTATCTTTTGTGTTTGCATTTGCATGACACACGAGTACCTCTAGATAGACTAGGCACATTCTTTTCAGTGCATTCATAAATTTTTGTGTGGAAACATCGTTTGAATGATTGCATTATAAGATTTTTAATTGCAAATTGCATGAATGATTGAGCATAAAATTCTTTTCCAAAGCATATTCTTGATATGACAGATTGCATGGAAAAATAGGTTCACATGAAGGTTTCTGTTTTGAAGACTCAAGGATAAAAGAAAAATATCGTAAGTTTTATATCATCAGTGAGTATTTCTTGAAGAAAAATAGGACATGTGTGCTGAAAGTGTATGCAACTACAAGAACAATCGGCCAAGGAAGGTTGGTACATGAACAAGCCTATCCTGGATCTTAGAAGCTCCAGTTCGTGTGAACTTCGGGTGGTAGGAGGGAGGGAAAGGGAGAAGGGTGGTGGGAGGGAAGGGGGGAGGAATGCAAGAGAGAGAGAGAGAGAGAGAGAGAGAGAGAGAGGGTGGAGGGTCGAGGGGACAATTGGAAAAGGGAATGGTGTTTTTTTGGATTTGTTTTTTTTTTTTTTAAAGGTTATACAATTAGTGTAACATATATGTTATTGTTGTATTTTTTTAATTTGTTTTTTCTTTTGGTCCTATTTTACTTTTTTTTTGGTTGTTTGTTGTTTTTTTTTTGTGCTTTTGTTGTTTGGTTTTTAAAAAAAATAAAATGAGAACCCCCCTTTCGTTGTCGTGATGCTGCGCGTCCACCACTGCAAATCTAAGGGTTGAGTTTTTCACCAAGAATTTGAACACATTAGTTAGCGTCATTATGAATTTGTTTCGTATTGTGTGTATCTTTTGTGTTTGCATTTGCATGACACACGAGTACCTCTAGATAGACTAGGCACATTCTTTTCAGTGCATTCATAAATTTTTGTGTGGAAACATCGTTTGAATGATTGCATTATAAGATTTTTAATTGCAAATTGCATGAATGATTGAGCATAAAATTCTTTTCCAAAGCATATTCTTGATATGACAGATTGCATGGAAAAATAGGTTCACATGAAGGTTTCTGTTTTGAAGACTCAAGGATAAAAGAAAAATATCGTAAGTTTTATATCATCAGTGAGTATTTCTTGAAGAAAAATAGGACATGTGTGCTGAAAGTGTATGCAACTACAAGAACAATCGGCCAAGGAAGGTTGGTACATGAACAAGCCTATCCTGGATCTTAGAAGCTCCAGTTCGTGTGAACTTCGGGTGGTAGGAGGGAGGGAAAGGGAGAAGGGTGGTGGGAGGGAAGGGGGGAGGAATGCAAGAGAGAGAGAGAGAGAGAGAGAGAGAGAGAGAGAGGGTGGAGGGTCGAGGGGACAATTGGAAAAGGGAATGGTGTTTTTTTGGATTTGTTTTTTTTTTTTTAAAGGTTATACAATTAGTGTAACATATATGTTATTGTTGTATTTTTTTAATTTGTTTTTTCTTTTGGTCCTATTTTACTTTTTTTTTGGTTGTTTGTTGTTTTTTTTTTGTGCTTTTGTTGTTTGGTTTTTAAAAAAAATAAAATGAGAACCCCCCTTTCGTTGTCGTGATGCTGCGCGTCCACCACTGCAAATCTAAGGGTTGAGTTTTTCACCAAGAATTTGAACACATTAGTTAGCGTCATTATGAATTTGTTTCGTATTGTGTGTATCTTTTGTGTTTGCATTTGCATGACACACGAGTACCTCTAGATAGACTAGGCACATTCTTTTCAGTGCATTCATAAATTTTTGTGTGGAAACATCGTTTGAATGATTGCATTATAAGATTTTTAATTGCAAATTGCATGAATGATTGAGCATAAAATTCTTTTCCAAAGCATATTCTTGATATGACAGATTGCATGGAAAAATAGGTTCACATGAAGGTTTCTGTTTTGAAGACTCAAGGATAAAAGAAAAATATCGTAAGTTTTATATCATCAGTGAGTATTTCTTGAAGAAAAATAGGACATGTGTGCTGAAAGTGTATGCAACTACAAGAACAATCGGCCAAGGAAGGTTGGTACATGAACAAGCCTATCCTGGATCTTAGAAGCTCCAGTTCGTGTGAACTTCAAAGCACACAAAGGAAGCAAGATTGGTTTACTAAAATAGTGTGAAATCTCTAATATCATGTTTAGATGACTTAATTCCCACTTTCAATGGATCCAAACATATACTAAGACTTATTTTGAAGGGAATAAGTCATCCAAGACAAAAGATGAAGAAAAATAATACGATTTATGAAAATTGATATTTTCTTCTATTTTTTATGGATTTTCACAATAATGTACACGCTACCTTGTCGGTTGCATGTGTTTTGATAATTTTGAGTACTTGGATAACTATATTTGGAGTTCATATGACTAAGTTATGATCCAAACAAGTTGCAGACAGGCACAAGACATAAAAAATGAGAATGGTGAAAAATAGTAAAAAAGCATAAACTTTAAAGCTAAATGCCTTAAGCTTTTATGAGTGAAGGGAGTGGACAAGGAGAGAAGAGGGGCCATCATCAAATCAAGGGAGAGAGGCTAGAGATTGAGCTTGTATCCATTGCCTTATTCGAAGACCACCATCATCGAATTTTGGAGCAAAGGCTTAAGGACGAGCTTTAAGCCCCTTGCCTACATCGAAGTTTCCATCATTGCGAGTCGCGATGATGATTGGCTTGAGTCGAGCATGATGCTCCTCGCCTTCCTTGAAGATCTTTTCACAAATCATGACATCCCACCTTCTTCTCTTCTCTCTCAGTGTTTGAAATCTATGAACTTGTATTTTGCCTATATTTTTTAATCACGAATTTGATTTTCTCATTCAAAATTCTTCTGAATAATTTTTATTTCGTTGTGTTCTTCTCTCATCTCAAAGTGTCCCTACAGCGAGAGGCTTTAAAAACCCCCATGTGAATCCCTTGCGACACTTGGTGAACCCAACGTTAAAGTGTTGCTCCTGATCATCGAGATGGGAGACTCTTCAAATAATCCATCTTCTTCATCGACTTCTCCTACCTTTTCGACCAATGAGATTAAGACTTTATTGCAAGCTCTTTCTTCAGCTATTATGATGTAGAATCAATAGATGTAGTTATTTATGCAGTAGCAACAACAGTTACATCAGCAATAGTTGGATCAACAATGAATGATGCGTCAAGAACAAGAGTATACGCATGGTGCAACCAAAGCGATCAAGGTTGTGGTTAGTGAGACTTCCAAATTATTTGATGGCCGAAGTGTATTAGTCTATCTTAAAACCTTTGAATGTGAGATGCACTTCTTCGGAGTTCCATCCAATTAGAGCAATTATTTCTTACGGCTTGTCACACCTGCTTTGCAAGTTAGAGTGATAGATTTGGTTGTCCAAGACTCAAACTAGAATGTTTTCAAGAAAGCGCTCAAAGATGAATATTTTTTGGAGGATTATGGCATTGCTACGCCGAAGACATTCAAAAGTGGGTCTATTAGCCCAACAAAGGACTTGTTGCTTCCGAGTTGTTGCGGGAGTTCGAAGAGCGATACAACCAGTTGGATGTATTAGAGCAAAGAGCTCTAAACTCGGAGAAAGTGGAGTTATTCTTGTAGGCAACTGATCTTGCACTTCAGGATGAGTTGTGAGAGCTTCTTGAAGATTGTATGCAGCCTATGGGATTGAAGACTAATTGGCAAGATGCTATTGATGTGGTTTCTACACTTACAAAGAGGTGGAGATGGAAGGATCGTATGCAAAATGGCATGCAATCATCTCCAATGATGTCATCATCTACCAGGACCTCTCCTACTCCTATTGCTCCATCCATTGATTCTCCTATTTCTCATCCTATGTCTATGCCTACTTCTATGCCTATACCTATTCCTACTGCGATTATCAAACCATCTGCAAAACCAACTGTTGAAGATATGATGGAGGATATATTAAAGAACTTAAAAGACCTACAAAATAAGATGACTAGAAAGGAGCAACAGTTGCTTAGTCCATCTCTAGTTTTAGCCCCAACTTCATCTACTCCTGCAAATTGTTCCATGATGGTGAAATCTCAGGGAGTCGAAGTGCTTGTTGAGGAGAAGCAAAAAAGAGATGATCTAGTTTTCTGGCCTTCTTATTTAGAACTAGAGCAATGGTATAGCTGAAGTTCAGAAGCCAAAAGTACAAGAAGATCAAAAAGCCCCAAAGACAAAGGATCTAAAGCTGGAAAAGCAACCTGGATTCAAGCTGCTTTTCAACATTGAGATGACTATATACTTGAAGAAGAGTGAGAAGATTTATTCTGATGAAGAAGATGTTACTGATGGTCTTTACGATGGGCTATTTGTAACGTGTCCACTTGTATCTTCAGGACACGTGTTAGCAGTCCATCAGAAAGGATGTCTAGAAAGCTCCGCCGGATACTCCCATGGAATGTTACGGGGTATGCGATCTAGGACTTTCTGCATCTGCCACGTAGCGGATATATTCCGGCCGTTCCCACTTAGGACCGACCTGAATTAGGGTTTTCCCTATTGGTCATTTCCTAACGGCAACTAGCATCGAACCCGGCGAACTACTTTATGCAGAAACGCCAAGTCCGAAGTGGATTCACGCTACACTTGGTTCAAGGAGAATGGAAAACGAGAGGGATGCAAAGCTCAACCTCTCTGCCATAAGGCATAGTCCCATTCCGTTCCCCTAAAACAACGTAAATCGGAATCAGTTATAACTCTAGGTCAATTCTCTAGTTGTTCATGTTCCTTGAACGATCTTTCTGCTATCCATCTTGATTGAGAAAAGTTCCTGGCCAACTGGGACTACCCATCCGTAGGACAGACCTATGCCCACATCCACCACACTTTCCTCAGGTTGTTTTAGTTATTTAATTACCTAACACATTTAGTTGGACGTGTATCAATCAGCTTCTATAATTAGCCCGTTAGGCATTGGTTTCTCCACATAATCATAGCACTTGACATAGAAAAGCAATGTCGAACAAATTCCTTTTTAACAGGTTATCATATTTATCTTTGAAATACATAAAGTCCAGCCCGTAGGCTTATCCACAATTCGCCCGAAGGCTATCCAGCAATCCACAAGGATCACTAATCCAAGATTCCGCCCGTAGACTAGTATGCAGGCCTCGAGATCCAATCCCGAGTCACGTTAGCCTCTTGTGCAGGGCCCGGAAGGCAAGGGATTTACGGCCAGAGCCCCCCTGGTACCCAAGCGTCCTCCTGCTCCAAGTAGTGCTTAACAGAGAGACCTCTCGCGGCGGGTTCGGTCCACCTTCTCGGTGCGGTTAACAACCCCCTTGGTTAGGGTCAGGCAGGCAGTCGGGGGTAGCTGAAGCTGCCTCTCCCTTCAGGCCTTCAACCTGAAGCATTAGATATCCATTTATCCTTTAATTCTTTGATCAAACAAAGCAAAACAGTGCTCTAAATCTGTAACAAGCACAATTGTTTCCATTGGTCATTATGGTTGGCCAACTGCTAAGGAGTGAGTCCTTACTTCCGAATGCATCCAACACTCGATCCGGGATTACTTGCAAATTGGCAAGGTCCCCCTATATCCTGGGATTAGGGTCGTACCCTATTAACCCGACTTGGTCAATACCTTAAGTTCATATGTTATCCCAATTTATTGGTTGGTCTTTTTCTTTCAAGCAATTATCTTTACCCAAGAAAGATACTATGTTAGGATGTTTATTCATCCTCTTGCAAGATAACTTGCGTAAGAATCTACCAACCTCATTCCGAGGAATTTGGCCATTTCCTTGCGATCAATTCACAAGATTCGTGCGACTCTACTACTTGTTGCACAAGTGTCGCATCAAGCTATGGGACTATTTACCCTTCGAATGGAGTCACGAAACAATGTGTTCCTGATTACTTTAGGTTGACATTGTCAGTCCTAGGGTTCCAAGTTCCATCTTTTTAGCGAAAAATTCTTAGGGACAAACCCTAGATCACTTCTCAAGTATGTTCCAATGTCCCTACATTCCGTGAATGTGGGCAAGTCTTTAGGGTATAGGAGTTCCATCCTTGGCAATACGAGCGGCTAGGTTATGTGTTAAATCCTACTTAGTTCTTTGGAATTGAATTAACTCTTCCTAAGCGAGTCCCTTTGCGGTTTTTAGGTGTTTAGGTTTAAGCCAACTTGTTTAATTCTTGAAGATAATTACGCTATCATTTCCATAAACACATGACTCATTGTCTACGCATAAGTTGATTTTCAACACTAACTTTTCGATTTAAGATCAAGCATAGGTTAGGTTATAACCTAAATCTAATTAATCAACCTATAACTTGCGAACAAGATTCATGCTAAACAAGCAACCTTTTACTAATAATTATGCAGTTGAAAAACAATAGTTGACTAGAGTTATGCAACGGAAGAATCATTTCATGCCTTGCAATTTCCTATGGGTTATTAGCACTTTCCATAATGACTCATTTTGCGAAGAAGATATGTCCTAATAACGCGACATGCAATTTACACTCCCATGCCTAAACGAAGTGCACTATCCTAATTCTGTTTTGTAAAAAAAATGGACATTAATCTAATTTTTTTAATTCATTGCAATGTATAAAAACTACTTGCTAGAAATGCATATCAATCTTCTGCTTACTTTATTTTGTTCGTTTTATTGAAAATACTAATGGCCGAACTTTTTTGTCTCATGAGCTAATTCTTTCAGAATTAACCTAAGTATTTAAGACGAAAAATGCATCCTATCTCCAAAAAATCATCTCGCACGATTGAATTATAACAACATAAAAATTAGGAAGGAAAACTTGGACTTGTGGTGAGATGTCCACGTGGATGCTAGGAGACGATCCTCCTGCGGTTGCGCCTTGGGCTTTCTTAGGAGCCATTGCAAATGTAGCCTTTTCACCTTGGGCGCGGAATTATGATCTTGTCCCTCTCCTTTGTACGCGAACACGGAAAGGGATTTAGGTGGAATTCACGCGAAATTGGGTGGAAGAATCCCGAAGAGGAGGGAAAAACAAAGGGTATGAAAGGGGCACACGAATGGGCTTTGGATTCCCGGGGTAGGGGGTGTTTTAGTAAGCCCACATGACCAGGGCTAGGATGAAGCCTAAAGAAGAATTTGTGGGGGGGTTTAAAGTCTTTCGATGGTGAGGCTTCTTTAAAGCCACGAAAAGAAGCTTTTCTGGAATCCCGAGGGGGGGGGGGAACAAAAGGTAGGAAAGGGCCTTAGGAGGAATTATTGTATGGGGGAAAAAGAAGGGCTTAAGGACCACATGAAGGCCCTTCAAGGGGAAAATTTGGGGGGAAACAGGGGCTTTAAGGAGTCCATATGAAGGCCCCTTCAAGGAAAATGTTGGGGAAAAGAGGGGCTTAAAGGGAGTCTATTCTTTTGGTGTGGGGGGGAAACAAAGTTATAAAAAGTGGCTAAGAAGGAATTTTTTTCATTGGGGGGGGGGGGGGGGAAGGGGCCTAAGGGGGCCCTTAGGAGGGAATTTTTGAGAGGGGGGGTGTTATATGAAAGGGTTAATAGGCCATATAAAGGGGGGGCTTAGGAAGCCCACCCTTGGAAGCTTCCAAGGGGCTTCCAAAAGCTTCACAAAGGCCACGTGGGGTTTGACCTTAAGCTAGTTGCGGCGACAGAGACGGCAAGTCGGCTGATTTACGATAGCACCTCTCCTTCTTCACCACGGTAGCGACAAATTCTGCTCCTTCACGACAGTGGAATGGCACAGCGATTGTCCTCTCCTCCTTTCATCAACGACGACGTTTTGTGCAGGGCGGCTCCTCCTTTCTCTCCCTCACGATGGCAAAGTATCCTCTCAGTCTACCTCCCCCTTCCCCTTCGTGGCATAGAGTTAAATAGGGGAGGGGAGAAGATCCTCCCTCCCCCACGCCTCGATGCGCATGGGTCTCCCCCCCTTCAAGCTCCAACAAGGAGCTTAGTGTCCTTACTAAACCCTTCTCCTCCAGCACGACACTCGGCTAGAGGAGGAAGGGGAATTTTTTTTTGCCATTAACCTAATTAAAGAAATTATCCTTACGACTCAAAAAAGTAGTTCACGCGTGAAAGATCAGAATGTTACACTATTATGCTTTGATACTATGGAGGATCTTTCAGCATCGCTCAAAACTAAAAATCAAAAGTTTTCATATGTCTTACAGGTCAATTCTTTGGCGAAGAATTGCGAAATTGTTGACTTCATGATGCAAGAAATTTTGGGTGATGAGAATTCTCAGCAAACAGTATTCTTTGCTGAAATATTTCAACCAAAAGATTTCCAAAGCGTCAATTTACAACAACAAACATGATTTAGAACTGAAATAGACTGTAAGCCTCACTATTCGGCTATTTATATGTACTCTTTAAGAAAAAGGAATGATTTCTATAAGTCAAAAGAGTTGGGTGATGTTTATACACTATAAAGTTTGTGTTTTCTAGGGTATTTGCAGCAAGAGCTGAAATTTGCACGTTGTAGCAAAGAAGCTAAAGTAGAGTCAAAATATAAGACAATTGACAAAAAGATTAAAATATCTTTGGATAGTAATTAGGATTTTCCAATACTTATGCCATTTATGGAGATGAATATGGATAAGATTGGAGTCATGATGATGCCAGGAGGCATATTCCACGGTGGATTCCGTGAGGTTTTACGGTGGATTCCGTAAACTTAGATGACCGGGGCTCATACGCAAAGAGGATTCTTTGTGCGAGAAGTTGATGGGGACGCCTGTCCTTTTCGGGCGTTTCATTAATTTAGTGTGTACATGGGTGATTCCATAGCGGGTGATTCCGCAAAATGCATATTAAATTAATAAACGTTTATGAGTTTAGAGTGCGCACTCGTAATAAATTAAGGTTAGGATTTATTTCTAACCAGTTGATTTATTTATGTAGCTGAAGACTGCTAGGTATTCACTTTTGTCGGTATAATTGTGTTATTTTACTAACGATTGTGAATGCTTCAGTTGATGTGTAGAGATAGCAGCAGTGGCGGAGGAAAGCATTGGAGTCTAGCGGGTTTTCGACTCTTGGATTAGATTTTGATAGGCGCCACGCCTATATTTTGTTATGTCTATAGAGACATCGATTATTTATTATTATTTTGTATGCGCTTATGCGCCTGGATATGTTATTTCTATTTGGACATTGAGATTGGGCATGCCAGACACTATGGGCACCGTCCATTAGCTTTATTTTACTATTTTTGTAGAAAGCAAACTCAAAAGCTAAAAGCTTGTCATATTTTTGTAATTGGGCTATTATTGAGCATGAAGATTGGAAATATACATTAAATACATGCTTTGTGAAGCGCTCACACAAGGCATGGGGGAGATTGAACCCAATTTGTCTCTTGCCTCTTGTCGTGCTTGCTTTTACATGGGTTTTTGTGCTAAAAAGTAGAGTACTTTGTTCTTGGGGACCTTCCAGGATTCACCACGTGAGCTATCTGCGAGCGATTTGCGCACCAGTGGTATCAGAGTTTTGCAGAGATCAAGAGCTTCCAATCCCTACCAATCTCGGGCGAAGGCGGAGCTCGAGGAACAAACGGCCTCTACAGTCAATCTCATCGCGAACCGTCGATACAGGCAGACTTCTGGCGATCAAGAACCCCTGTTTCCACTGTCAGATCGCGAAGGACCAGGCTCTGTAGGCGGAGGACCACTCCTTCATCTCCATAAACAAGTCGTGGATAAAACAGTAAGAAGCCATATCTTTTTCTTCAAAAAAGCTTAGTCTTCAAGCTTAAAGACTTAGGAATTGAAGAAGTCCCACAAAAATTCTCAACGAGGTATCTGAGGCTGTCCGAAATTCGCACGACGTCATCAAACACATCCTCTTGACCTCCACGATCTGCGCCGTTTTCAGTCGACTCTCCCTCCCTAATAAGCCTAAGCTACTAAGCTTATTAAGCTTAAGCTTAATTCATTAAGCTAAGTCACACAATCTTCTGCAAGTCACACTGGGCAGACAAATTCAGTAACTCCGGGTCTCGCACTCCTGAAGTCAAGTTCCGTAAGTCGACGGTAATCAAGTTCTGCAAGTTCTGCAAGTCGGCCTAAGTCCAGCAAGTCCACAACTCTGCAAGTCAGACTAAATCAGAACTGACTAGTGCTTTAAACTCATAGAAGACTTGTTCGTATGCAAAAACTCTGAACTGGAAAGTTGTTCGCAGCAAGCTGTTCTACCTATCTACAAGTTCGTTGAAGTACTTTCAGAAAACGGAGACAGAAATATTGCAGAATTTCTGAAAATTGAAGAAGAAAATACCCAAAAATACATAGCCTTGTAACCCCAAATTTGAGCTATGCTCATCCCGCTAACTGATTTTGAGTGAGAAAGGTTTGTTGAGTTTTATAGGATGACTACCCCACATATGGATGATCCTATGGCTGAAGACGATCTACCCGAGCCTACCATGGAACAAAAGCTGGATCTTATCATGCTGCAATTGGAAGAAGAGCGAAGAGCTAGGCAAGCCTTGCAAGCGCAATTGACAAAGCTACAAGGAGCGTCCACTGACAAAGAAGAACCCCAAGCTGAAGATTTGATTCGCCGTACCATCGACGCCACTCTTGAAGCACAAACCATTCGCAAGGAATCCAAGATAAGTAAACGAAGTTTCAAGTTTCGCACTTTCAATGGCATAAGAGAAGGAAAGACTGTTTTATCATTCATTAGCCAGTTTGATGACTATTTCCATGAGGAAACTTATCCCGAGAAAGATAAAATCAAGTGTGTTACTAATCATCTGATAGACAGAGCATCACTTTGGTGGACTGTAGTCCGCAAGAGCATAGAATGTCCTGCTACATGGGAAGATTTCAAGAAGAAGTTCATGCAAAATTTCCTACCACCGCAATTTCATGAGAAGGCTATCAAGCAATGGGATTTACTTCAACAGCGCGATCGTGAGCCTATTCCAGAGTATACAGAGCGTTTTTGGAATGCACTCCTACAGCTACGCATGCTTGAAGACGTACCAGAGACGACACATAAGCGGAAGTATATGTCTAGACTTCTTGGACATTACTACGCTGAAGTGAACATGTTCAAGCCTGCTACCCTTGAAGATGCCATCTCCTTAGCTCACGACACTGAAGATAAGTTACGCGGAAGAGATCGACGACCACAGCCATTCCAAGCAAACGGTAATTATGGATCTAAACAATTCAATTCCAATTTCAGAAGATTTAATCCAGGTCGTTTCTCATCTTTCCGCAAGAATTGGCCTAAACCACCTGCATTACCATCCACTGTCAATCCAAATTCTAAACCTATTCCACAAGCAAATCCAAATATGCCCAGATTCCCAGCCATTGCAAATAATGTGACCAAAGCCAAGCCCATCGTATGCTACAAGTGTCACCAGCCAGGGCATCTCGCAGCAAATTGTCATTCAAAGAAGCCATCAGCACATATCAACTACCTTGGAGCTATGGACGAAGAAGAGCATGAGGATATGCCAGATTTCACTGAAGATGAGGATGATCCTACTACTACTTCCGACACTTTACCAGGTATGCCTACTTCACATTCATTGTTGACTATGAAATGTATGGTGCATGGAAAAGAAAGAACTATATTGCATGATGACGGTAGTACGCATGACTTTATTTCAGCAAAATTGGTAAAGGAATTGAAATTGCATACTGTACCTACGCACTATCGCATAAAAGCTGCATTTTTAGGCACTAGGTACAATGGCACACAAGAAGTTCAAGATTTAGAAATTCAAATTGGTCCATATATTGAAAGAAGAAATTTCTTAGTTGTCCCATTACAGTCAAGCGACATTATTCTAGGAATGCCATGGAGACACCAACATAATCCCAATATAGATTATTCCACACACACAATGAATATTAATTTTCAAGGAAAATCTATTACATTATTTGGTATGCATGCATCTCATATTTTTCCACTGCTTTCGCATACTCAAGCAAAACGTGCACTACGCAAGAATACTAAATCATATCTCATTTGGGTGAATGAATTGCATGCAAAGGAAAATCATATGCACCCTAGGCATAAGGAATTTCTCGCATATTTTAAGGACTGTTTTGCAGAAGACCTACCACCAGGTTTACCTCCATCACGTCCAGAAGACCATAAGATTGACCTAATACCTGGCACACAACCATCTTGTAAAGCCCCATATAGGCACAATCAAATAGAACAAAAAGAAATACAGAGTCAAGTTGAAGAATTACTAAATAGAGGCTTAATTCGACCTAGCAGTTCTCCATTCGGTGCACCTGTGCTCTTAGTCAAGAAAAAGAATAATACTTATCGGATGTGTATTGACTACCGAGTATTAAACAAGATCACTGTAAAGAATAGGTATCCTATACCTAGAGTTGATGACCTTATGGACAAACTGCAAGGATCTTCTATATTTAGTAAAATTGACCTTAAGTCTGGATATCATCAGGTGAGGCTAGATAGATCTGACATATTTAAGACTGCATTCAGGACACAGTTTGGCCATTACGAATTCTTAGTCATGCCATTTGGATTAACTAATGCACCTGCTACTTTCAGTAGAATGATGAACCGTATTTTTCTAAAATATCAGTATTGTGTGATTGTTTTCTTTGATGATATTTTAGTGTTCAGTCAAAGTGAAAAAGAGCATTATGAGCATTTATCATTAGTTTTTCAGTTACTGAAAGAAAATCAATTGTTTGCAAATCCTGACAAGAGTGAATTCTTTAAGACAGAAATAGAATATCTAGGTCATATTGTATCAAAAGAAGGAATAAAAGTTGATCCTAAGAAAATTGATGCAATATTGCATTGGCCTATTCCTAAAAATGTACATGAATTACGTTCATTCCTTGGTCTTGCTAGTTTCTATAGGAAGTTTGTACGTAATTTTTCATTACTTGCTTTACCATTGACCAAACTTCTTAAGAAAGGCATTGTTTATCAATGGACTGAAAACCAGCAGAAATCCTTTGACTTACTCAAACGTGCATTAACCAATGCCCCTGTTTTACAATTGCCTGACTTTAACAGACCATTCTTTTTAGTTGTGACCGATGCTAGCGGATCAGGAATAGGAGCCATGCTAATGCAGGACAACCATCCAATAGCATATTCTAGTTCTAAGCTAAAACCCTCTGAGCTCAAATATTCAACTTATGACAAGGAACTATTAGCAGTTGTCCAAGCATTAAAACAATGGAAGCATTATTTAATGGATTCAGAATTCATGATAAAGACCGACCAGCAAAGCATTAGACATCTACTTAGCCAACCCCAAATTTATGACCGTCATATCAAATGGGCTTCATTCATTCAAAGTTTCCATCCTATCATTCAATACCAACCTAGAAAAGAAAATGTAGTTGCTGATGCATTGACTAGAAGACCTGCAATTCATAATATTTCTATCATATCTTTTGATTCTTTGATTGCCATGAAAGACACATATCACCAGGATATTACTTTTCATTCTGATTGGCAAAAATTAGTTCAAAATAATTTCATTCCTGTTGATTCATTGTCATATAATGATGGATCCATGTTCTTTGAAAAGAGACTGTGTGTTACTATTCCATTCCGATCTTTTGTTTTGAATGAAATTCATTGTCCCCCATATCAAGGTCATAGAGGTATCATTTCTACATTACGCATGTTAACTGAAGATTTTTATTGACCACATATGGATGCAGATGTATCTAATTTTATTTCTGAATGTTTGATTTGTCAAAGAATAAAGAGACATCATGGTAAACAGTATGGACTATTAATGCCTTTATCTATTCCATCTAAACCTTGGGAACATATATCTATGGATTTCATTACTGGTTTACCAAATACTAAATCTAACCATGACATGATTTGGACAATTGTAGATAGATTTAGTAAGCAAGCATATTTTATTGCATGTAAGAAAACTTTAACAGCATCACAAGCAGCACAGTTATTTTTTAAAACTGTTTTTACTAACCATGGATTGCCGAAAGTGATTATTTCAGATAGAGATTCTAGATTTTGTAATAATTTTTGGATTACACTGTTTGCAAATCTAGGCACAAAGATTGATTTCTCATCTGCATTTCATCCAGAAACAAATGGACAAACAGAAGCCACAAATAGCACCATTCTAGATCTTTTACGTGCATACACTATCTCTAAACCTCAGACATGGGATACTCATTTACATTTATTACAGTTTGCATATAACAATACACCGCACACATCTACAAAGAAAGCACCTTTTGAAGTTATTTATGGATATAGATTATCTACACCTGTTGCATCTTTGTCTAATAGAATACAAAGTGCCGATGATATTGCTACTATGCATAACTCTATTTTTGATGAGGTAAAGGATATGATTGCTAAAGCCCAACAATCATATACCAAACAAGCCAACAAGAAAAGACAAGCCATGAATTTCAAAGTTGATGATTATGTTTGGCTTAGAATAGAAAAGCGTAGACTGCAAAGTGTAGATAGACATCCAGTTGTTAAATTAGCTCCTAGATTCTACGGACCATTTAGAATCATTCATAAGATTAATGACAATGCATTCAAGTTAGAACTGCCATCTCATTGGAAAATTCATAATACATTTCATATTAGTTTATTGAGACCATTTAGAGGCCAATTACCTATATGAAAACCCACCTTTACTAGAAGAAGAGACTGAAATACTTGAACTAGAAGCCATTATAGACACTGACTACATGACCACTAGAACTGGCCGAAGGTATTCTAGATATCTAGTGAAATTTAAGAACCATCCTGTAGAGGAAGCACAATGGATGCACGCTAGAGACCTAAATGCTTTCCCCACTCTGTTAGCTCCACATTGAGCTAATAGCAATTGAGGTCAATTGCTATCCCACCCCGGGGGTATGATGCCAGGAGGCATATTCCACGGTGGATTCCGTGAGGTTTTACGGTGGATTCCGTAAACTTAGATGACCGGGGCTCATACGCAAAGAGGATTCTTTGTGCGAGAAGTTGATGGGGACGCCTGTCCTTTTCGGGCGTTTCATTAATTTAGTGTGTACATGGGTGATTCCATAGCGGGTGATTCCGCAAAATGCATATTAAATTAATAAACGTTTATGAGTTTAGAGTACGCACTCGTAATAAATTAAGGTTAGGATTTATTTCTAACCAGTTGATTTATTTATGTAGCTGAAGACTGCTAGGTATTCACTTTTGTCGGTATAATTGTGTTATTTTACTAACGATTGTGAATGCTTCAGTTGATGTGTAGAGATAGCAGCAGTGGCGGAGGAAAGCATTGGAGTCTAGCGGGTTTTCGACTCTTGGATTAGATTTTGATAGGCGCCACGCCTATATTTTGTTATGTCTATAGAGGCATCGATTATTTATTATTATTTTGTATGCGCTTATGCGCCTGGATATGTTATTTCTATTTGGACATTGAGATTGGGTGTGCCAGACACTATGGGCACCGTCCATTAGCTTTATTTTACTATTTTTGTAGAAAGCAAACTCAAAAGCTAAAAGCTTGTCATATTTTTGTAATTGGGCTATTATTGAGCATGAAGATTGGAAATATACATTAAATACATGCTTTGTGAAGCGCTCACACAAGGCATGGGGGAGATTGAACCCAATTTGTCTCTTGCCTCTTGTCGTGCTTGCTTTTACATGGGTTTTTGTGCTAAAAAGTAGAGTACTTTGTTCTTGGGGACCTTCCGGGATTCACCACGTGAGCTATCTGCGACCGATTTGCGCACCACATGACATGGTCTAAAGATCAACCAACCAAAGAAGATCAGGATATTATGTAGAAGATTTTTACATGAGAGAAGACCAAGCCTGTTGGGGTTAAATGCATCTCCACCTAGCTGCCCATGTACTACTACATTGACAGTATCCACCACTGCACACTGCAGGTGACAAGCACCCGCTATCACAGTCACTTATTCTTTATTCTTTTAGTGACAGTTTGAATAAAGGAGACACATTGTGGTTGTTGGAGTTCACACTTTTGAGTCTCTCACTCTCTTGGCTCTTGCTCTTCATCTGCCATAGCTCTCACCGCCAAGATTCTTCCTCCTATGCTCCACTTCCCTTTCTAGTACCAGAGCAAAGGCATTGGAGCTTGCTTGACATTCTCTTTAGCCTGGATTTGAAGAGCTTCAACCTGAGCTTCAATGGAAGCCATGGCACCTTTATTTCTAGGTATATTTTGATCTCGTGCCTCCTCCCCAAGCTTCCAGACCTTCATCGGCTTCTTCTCAGGCTGCATTGGAGGCTTGTTGAAGACCCCCCAACCCCCAGGAATAGCCAGTGCATTTTTAGGGGGCTGGGCTAACTTGCTTCCCGGCATTTCCCTGCTCTTCCTCGGCTTCCTGACACTCTTGGCAACCTTCTCGAGAATTGTTCAACTCCCTGGAATCAGTGCTTGGATTTTGGTGATCGATTTGAGTACTTCCCCCTTCAGCCCTTTGATGTATACACAGTCTCATGACTGTCAAAATAGGGCAGCACTTGACATTTACTATTTGATGCTTCTTGGCATTGCCCATTTGATGCCTATTGATGCTCGGTGATGCTCGAATGTTATGGGATGCTATGTATATGCTTTGGGACTGATTTGGAGCACATCTGGGAACCATTTGGGCTTCATTTAATAGTAAATTGCTTGTTGTAATACAGTGGGTTGAAGCTCATTTACTTGATGTATGCATTGGTTCATGGATACGGGGTGCTTACTGGATGTTTGAATGATCATACCGATGTATTTGGAGGTTGTCAAATGCTTCTTCTTAATTTCCGAATGCTTTTGAGCTTGGAAAAGGCTCTGCCTTGGTCATCATTCATTGGCATTTGGCTTAAGTTGGCATGCTTTGAACCGGTTTATGCCTATTGTCACTGCTTGACATTTAGACTCTTGCATTTATGCTTTGTTCAGATATGGATGCCACTTGGTTTTCCCATGCTTGACCATCACTTGGAGCTTCCTCTTCACATGTATTTGAGAATTTTGGACTACTGGGCACTACATTTGGTTGTCCATTACATGCTCTTTGAATGCTTTCAGGCTTATGCTTTAGGGGTCTGAGATAGCTTGGGATTTATGCTCCGGATGTCCCCTACTAGGATTTGGCATGTCCGATGTTATGTATTTGATGTATTAGAGCATTGCTTGCTCTCTTGCATCTGACTTCACTTCCAGTGGGAGCCCCTTGCTATATTTAGATGTACATAGAGTCTTATTTACAGATGAGCTTGAGCTTGTAAGATAGTTACATGCATTTTCACTCTTGAGAGCTTTATGTTTGCAGTTTGTCTAGAGTGGGCTGATTTGATACGCCTATTGAGATAGGCATTATCAGTGGTTTTAGTGCATTTTCTACTAATTACAACAACCTGCAATTTTACTTTTTTGCTTTGATTTGGGATAGTATGGTTGGTCATCCGAAAGATACAGCTGGATGGTATCAACTATGGGTATTAGAAGTCCCAAATATGATAGGTTTTGGTGCAGAAATTGCAGATTAAATCCTTGCATTTCAAGGGTGTTAAATCTGAGGACATGGATGATGATGTTTGGATGGAAGTTGATGAGCTATGCAATTCTACCATTATTTTGTCACTCTCAGAAGAGGTCCATCATAATGTTGTTGAAGATGAGAATAAAAGTGCATGGAATTTATGGGAGAAGATTTAGGAGCTCTATGTGCAGCAGAGTCTTGCGTCACAGATGTATTGGTTGAAGCAGTTAATGGACCTTTGCATGAAGGAGGGGACCTCCCTTTCATCTCATTTCAATAAGTTTCATGCTATCATGAAGAGCATGTTGTCACAGGGTATTGAGTTCAAAGACAACTTGCACCTGTTGTTTCTACTTGGCACCTTACCTGAATCATGGGATGTATTCCGTACTGCCATATCCATGAACAAGCTTGATGGACTAAAAATCAAAGATGTTGAGAGTGCTTTATTGACTAAGGAAATCAACAAGAGAAGCAATGATGCTTCCTGCCCTTCGCATGCATTGACCGCCATTAGAGGTGGCATACATAGCAGGCATGATAATGATCATAAGAGCAAGGACTCTCAGAAGTCCAGGTCCAAGTCACATGGTCATAGTAAGTCCGGTGGATGGAAGTCTGATCTTACATGTCATTATTGTGGAAAAGCAGCACATATTAGGCTGCAGTGCCATAAAATGCGCGATGACAAGTGCAAGGAAAAGGAAAAAGAAAAAGTGCAGGAAAAGTCTTTTGAGTGAAATATTGTACCTGCAAAGTCCAGTGTGAAAATAGAAGAAGTTAATGTCATGCAAGCCATTGATTCAGATGATTATTACATACTTGAGGCTTCTTCATGCGATGCCTTACAAGCTTCTGAGATACATTCTATATATGCACAGTGCTGGCTCTTGGATGCAGGTGCGTCCTTTCATGTGACACACTGTAGAGACTGGTTTCATACTTATGGTACCATGTCTGGTTCTATGCATCTTGGTGATGACAGGTCTCTTGACATTGTGGGCATTGGAGATGTTAGGCTGCAGTTTCCTTCTGGTAGTTCTTTTGTTTTTCATGATATACGCCATGTACTTGGTTGACTCACAGCCTTATATCACCTGGATAGCTTGATGATGTAGGGTATTTTTGTGTATTTTCGAGACTCTGAATGGAAGATTACTCGTGGCAGGCTTGTACTTGCAAGAGGTGCCAAGTCTGATAGCCTCTATCCCTTACTTTTAGGTGGAGCTACATTAGATCATGTTTTGTCTGTGGATTCTATTCCCCATGTATCCCTTTGGCATGCTTGTTTGGGGCATATGTCTCTTTAAAGAATTAAAATGCTTTGTGCTTTGCAGTATCTTTCACATTTTGACTCTTCGCATTTTGATTATTATGATCATTGTTTGTATGGTAGGTAGACTAGAAATATCCATAAGAAGTCTGGTAAAAAACGCATGGGTGAGCCCTTGGCTTTTATGCACTCAGATGTATGTGGGCCCATGCCCTGTCAGTCACTTGGTGGGGCAAAGTACTTTGTTACTTTCATAGATGATTACTCATGTAAGGTTTGGGCTTATCCCATAAAGAGAAAATCCAATGTCTTAGACACATTTCAACGTTGGCTTGCATTGGTAGAGAACTAGTTTGGGGAAAGGCTCAAATGCCTAAGGTCAGATAATGGGGGTGAGTATGTCTCATGTGCGTTTGAGCAGTTTTGTGATGAGTGGGGTATTAAGCATCATTTGATTGCCCCTTACATCCCACCCCAGAATTGTATGACTTAACGCATGAATAGGACCATTCAGGAAAGGGTCCGTAGCATGCTTAGCCACGCTAGCTTACCGCAGCTCTTTTGGGCTAAGGCAGTTACTACTGCAGTGCATCTCATTAACAGATCACCTAGTAGTGGCATTGAATTTTAGGTTATAGAGGAGGTATGTGTCAAGAATCGCATGGTGGGGGGACTTGCTCAAGATGTTGCGCCGAACACACACAGAATACACAAGGAGAAGCTCACTCAAGAGACAAGAAGAGAGATGGAGGCCAAAACGTTTTCTTGCTGATTTCTTCTTCTTCTTCCACACACTTTACAATGTACACAAAGTATAGATAAGATACAACATAAAGGAAAGTGGCCTACTAAGTCAAACAATGCATAACCGACTACACTAGTCAACTGACGCTATAACTATGCCAGTTGTAAATAGGTGTAACAACCTGAATATAATAAGTAATGAGTCAGTGGCCATGTGAGAGTCATAATGACCACCGACGTGCTAAGTGTAGATGTGTGGACCCATCTAACCAGGTAGTCCATCATTAATGTCCGCATGTGTTGAGCTTGTCATCTCAACACTCCCCCTCAAGCTCAATTGCATCTCTACAACTCCAAGTAAGCTTCGAGACTTTTGAAGCTTCTCTGTACCCAATGCCTTCACGAAGATGTCAACTATCTGATCCTGTGTGCTGACATACACCAAGTCAATCTCACCTGGTAGTACCTTTTCTCTCACAAAGTGGTAGTGTACCTCAATATGTTTTGTCTTGGCATGGAACACAGGGTTTCTAGCCAACTGTATATTGCTCATGTTGTCACAATAAATGACCATTGGACCTTCCACATACACATCTAAATCAGCCAATAACTTTTGTAGTCATACTACCTCACATGTTGCAACAGCAACACCTCTATACTCAGCCTCTGTACTTGACAAAGCAACTGTAGATTGCTTTTTGCTGCTCCAAGTAATTGCTACACTACCAAGAGAGAACATGTATCCACTGGTAGATCTTCTATCAGACATACTACCAGCCCAATCCGCATCTGTGTATCCAAACAATTGTACATCTGTACTTGCCTCATAGAAAAGTCCATAATGTAATGTGGACTTCACATATCTCAATATGCGTCTGACTGCATCCAAATGTGGCTTTCTAGGTACTTGCCTAAACTAACTCACAAGACCAACAGCGTAGCTCAAGTCTGGCCTTGTGATGGTCATGTAGATCAAACTCCCCACTATCCTCCTGAACATAGTAGGGTCTTCTATCTCATCCCCAACATCAACACTCAACTTTACATTCTGCTCCAACGGAACTGAAAGTGGTTTGCATGCTGTCATACCATACTTGGACAACATATCCAAGCCATACTGTCTTTGGGACATCCATATACCATCATCACATCTGATCACCTCAATGCTAAGGAAGTACCTTAGCTCACCAAAATCCTTCATCTCAAACTTCTTCTTCAAAAAGTCCTTGACTTCAGCAATCCCACTATCACTATCACCTGTAATAATCAAGTCATCCACATAGATGACTATGATGACCAAACCTGCATCTCCCTTTCTCACATAAAGTGAGTGATCAGCATCAAAAATATAAAAGCCAATATTGACAAGATACTCTTTGATCTTGTCAGACCATGCTCTAGGTGCTTGCTTGAGCCCATAGAGCGCCTTCTTCAACCTGCACACATACGTGGGATGCTCTAAATCCTCATAACTTGCTGGCTGATCCATATACACTTCTTCCTGCAAATCACCATGCAAGAAGGCATTCTTCACATCCATTTGCTGCAACCTCCAACCTTTGGCTACTGCCAAAGCAATCACACATCTGACAGTTGCCATCCTAGCAACTAGACTGAAGGTTTCTTCATAATCTATGCCATATGTCTAGGGATAGCCTTTTGCAACCAGCTTGGCTTTGTACCTACTAATAGAACCGCCTACATTGTGCTTAATCTTATAAACCCACTTACATCCAATAGCTTTCTTGCCCTTCGGCAATGATATTAGATCCCAAGTCTTATTGGCCTCTAATGTGCAAAGAACCGCCCATCTCCTCATCCATTGCTGCATCCCAATGAGTATGACCAACAGCACCCTCAAAACAAGTGGGCTCAACATCCTCAATTAGTTTCACCATATAAGTATAATGGTGAGCTGCATAACCTTCAAAAGTAAATCTTTTAATAGGGTATCTGACCCTGCTAGATCTGCGTACGACCGGATCACTCAATGGAGCCTTTAAATTACTATGAGTTCTCTGTACACCTGGTGTCCTGACAGAAGGAATACCAAGCTCATCATCCAAGCTCTCTGAGCCACTAGAGTCTCCATCAAGAACTGCATCAATGCCATCTGACACTTTATTCTTTCCTTTGTCTCTACCTATAGTGCTATTATATGCACCTGAAGATGTAGAACTACTCCTTAGTCTCCCAAACCAAGGACTACCAAGATGATGCATCTGGTCCACTAAGAATCTGTGATTCTTACTTTTCAGCCTGCACATCAGTGTCATGATCATGATCATCATCCAATGCATCACCACTAGATGCATACCAACTTCTCATTTCATCAAAGACGACATCCCTACTCACTCTGAACTTACATTGATAGGGTTATAACAGCGATACCATTTCTGCTTTAAAAAGTATCCAATAAAGACACATTTTTCTACCTTTGGATCAAGCTTCTTCCATAGCTCATCTGGCACATGAACATATGCAACGCAGCTAAATACCTTCAAGTGCGATACATCAGGCTTCTTGCCAGTAAAGCATTCTTCAGAAGTCATCCCATGAACTGTAGCTATGGGAGTTCTATTCATAATGTAGACAACAGTATGGACAGCCTTAGACCAAAAATGTTTGGGCATATTCTTTTCAACCATTAATGCCCGTGCAACTTCTGCAATATGCTTGTTTTTTCTTTTTGCAATACCATTTGGCTATGGGGTATACCTGCATGTGAAGTGTCTCTTTATCCCATGAGACCTCAAAAAATCACTGAACTCATTCGAGAGGTACTCTCCCCCTCCATCTGACCTCAAGCACTTTACTTTCAAGCCTGTTTCTCTTTCAACAGCAGCCTTGAAAGTTCTAAAGTACTCAAACGCTTCACTCTTTTCCTTCATAAAATATACCCACAGCTTTCTAGAACAATCATCAATGAATGTGACAAAGTATGAACTGCCTCCAAGAGATACATTTTGTGTAGGCCCCCAAATATCTATATGCACAACATCAAGGATATTTCTGCTTACATCTCTGTCATGTGAAAAGGGTTGTCTTGCCTGCTTACCAAACTGGCATGCTTCGCATATCTTATGAAATTCTGCAACTCTAAATGTAGGCAAACCTATAACCAATCCTTTGGACTGCATTAATTTCAGCCTTTGTACATTTTCATGTCCAATGCATTTGGGCCAAATTTCAATATATGCAACAACACCTTTTCCTTTAGCATACATAGCAGCGTTCATAGTAGGAATTCCAGCATCTAGAGTAAACATACGTCCAAATCTACTTCCCTTTGCAACCAACCTTCACTTGTCATTGAAGTCTTCTATAAAGTAACACTTTGCATTAAATTTGATTTGCAGCCCTTGCTCCACCATCTGACCAACTGAAACCAAGTTCTTTGTAATAGATAGCACATGTAATACATCTGAAAGACTCTTTGTCTTACCATCATGCAAGGATAAGGAAACTTTTCCAATGTGTGAAATTGGGTGGCATGAATCATCACCCATCTGCACATAACCTGTATTTTGCAAATCCGGCATCTCTCCAAACCATTCTACATGGCTGGTCATATGATTGGATGCACCTGAATCAACATACCAAACATCATCATATGTTCCCTTTCTTGTAACAGCATTCAGCATATGCTGCATAACAAATAGACATTCATTTTTGTCTTCATTCTGTCATGAAAACGATGCATAGTTTCCTTGCTGCAACTTACCACTGTGAATATCATCTTTCTTAGCATAACATTGGGCTGCAATATTATCTATTTTGCCATAGTAGTGACACACAATACCAGAGTTGTTAGAACCCGTGCTCTACCATCCACCTCTTCCTCTAAAGCTCCCCCTACCTCTAAAGTTACCACGACCTCCTGAAACCTACATATCGCTAAATTGCTGATTCAATATGTTTTGCTAGTTGTCACTACCACCTCCTGTACCAGAGCCTCTTGAAGAGGATCTGCCACGTCCCCTTCCTCAACTGGAGTAGAAAGCTTGGACCTGTTCACCACATTTTTTAGATGTCTCACTCTGCATGTTGATCTCTTAAGTGATCATAAGGGAGACCAACTCGTCGAAATCTGGAAATGGATTTCTAACATATATGGAAGTTACAAAAGACTTCCAAGCCTTTTCATTGTTAAGTCCACCCAAGGTAGACGACACCAAATCATCATCATCAGGCATTGCATCAATTGCTGCCAAGGCATCTGCAATGCTCCTTACCTTCAGTGCATACTCATTAATAGACATCTTCCCTTTCTTCAATGTATTCAACTCTTGCTTGAGTTGAATCTTTCGTGCCATTGTATTTATGGAAAACATACTTTCAAGTATGGTCCAAGCTGCATATGAATTCTCTGCATTTCCAATATGTCCCAACATATTATTGTCAATTATTGCAAAGAGCCAATACATGACATTTTTGTCTTTTGCATTCCATTCCTTCTGTGTAACATGTCCACGTGTTATCTTCAGGACACGTCTTAGTAGTCCATTAGAAAGGATATCTAGAAAGCTCCACTCGGCACTCCCATGGAATGTTATGGGGTTTGCGATCTAGGACTTTCCGTGTCTGCCACATAGCAGAAGTATTCTAGACGTTCCCACTTAGGACTGACCTGAATTAGGGTTTTTACTTATTGGTCATTTCCTAACGACAACTAGCGTCGGACCCAAGCGAACTACTTTACCAAGAAATGCCAGGTCCGAAGCGGATTCACGCTGCACTTGGATCAAGGAGAATGGGAAATGAGAGGGATGCAAAGCTCAACCTCTCTACCATAATTAATAGTCCCATTCCATTCCCCAAAAACAGCGTAAATCAGGATCAATCATAACTCTAGGTCAACGCTTTTGTTGTTCTTGTTATTTGACGATCTTCCTGACTGTCCATCGTGATTTGAGAAAAGTTCTCGGCCAACCGGGACCACCCATCTGTAGGACGGCCCATCCTCTACACTTTCCTTGGGTTGTTTTAGTTATTTAATTACCTAACACATTTAGTTGGACATGTATCAATCAACTTCTTTAATTAGCTCATTAGGCACTGGTTCTTTCACGTAATCATATCACTTGACATAGAGAGACAATGTCAAACAAGATCCTTATTAACAGGTTATCATATTGATCTTTGAAATACAAAAATTCCAACCCGTAGGCTTATCCATAATCCGCTCAAAGGCTATCCAGCAATCCACAGGGATTACCAATCCAAGTTTCCGCCCGTAGACTAGTATGCGAGCCTTGAGATCCAATCCCGAGTCACGTTAGCCTCTTGTGCAGGGCTCAGAAGGTGAGGGATTTACGGCTCAAGCCCCCTCTGGCACCCAAGCGTCCTCGTGCTCCAAGTAGTGCTCAACGGAGAGACCTCTTGCGGCGGGTTTAGTCCACTTTCCGGGCACGGTTAACAACCCCCTTGGTTAGGGTCAGGCAGGCAGTCGGGGGTAACTGAAGCTGCCTCTCCCTTCAGGCCTTCAACCTGAAGTATTAGATATCCATTTATCTTTTAATTCATTGATCAAACAAAGCCAAACAGTGCTCTTAAATCTGTAACAAGCACAAACATTTCCATTGGTCGTTTTTTGTTGGCAACCTACTAAGGAATGAATCCTTCCTTTCGAATGCGTCCAAAACTCGATCCAGGATGACTTGTGACTTGGCAAGATCCCCTATATCCTCGGTTAGGGCGTACCGTATTAACCCGACTTGGTCAAACCTTAAGTTCATAGAATATTCCAATTTATCGGCGGGTCTTTTGCTTCCAAGCAATCTTCTTTACTCAAGAAAGATACTAAATTAGGATGATTATTCATCCTCTTGCAAGATAACTTGCGTAAGGACATACCAACCTCATTGCGAGAATTGGCCATTCCCTTGTGATCCAATCACAAGATCATATGACTCCGCACTTGTTGCGCAAGTGTCGTATTGAACTATGGGACTATTCTACTCATCGAATGGAGTCACGAAACAATCTATTCCTCATTACATTAGGCTGACATCGTTAGTCCTAGGGTTCCAAATTCCATCTCGTAAGATTCTTACGGACAAACCCCAGATCACTTCCCAAATATGTTTCACTTTCCTTACATTCGGTAAATGTGGGTAAGTATTTAGGGTATAGGAGTTTCAGTTTTAGCAATATGTATGATTAGGTCACGTATTAATTCCTAGTGAATTTCTTGGAATTTAACTCATTCTAAATGAGAACTCCGCGGTTTAGGTGTTTCGGTTTATGCCAATTGGTTTAACTCTTGAAGATAGTTACGTTATCATTTCATAAACACATGCCTCGTTGTCTATGCGTAAATTGATTTTTCAACCCTAACTTATCCATTTAAGGTCAGGCATAGGTTAGGTTAATTCCAACTAATCTTCCTATAACTTGCGAACAAAATTCATGCTAAACAAGCAACATTTGTCTTGATAATTTATGTAGTTGACAAATGATAATTGCCTAGAGTTATGCATCGTAAGAATCATTTCATGCCTTGCACTTTCCTAAGGATTCCTACCACTTCCCATGATGATTCATTGCGAAAAAGATATGGCTTAATAATGATGTGATATGCAGTTTATACTTCCATGTTTAAACGAAGTATACTATTTTAATTCCGTTTTATAACAATGGACATTAATCTAATTTCAATTCATTGCAATGCATAAAGCTATTTGCTAGAAATGCATATCAATCTTTTCTGCCTACTTTATTTTGTTCATTTTATTAGAAATACTAATGACTCAATTCCTCCATCTCGTGAGTTAATTTTTTTCGAAAGCGTTTAAGACGAAAATGCATCCTATTTCCAACAATTAACCTTGCACGATTGAATTATAACAATACCAAATAAAAATTAGGAAGGAAAACCTGGACTTGGGGTGAGATCTCCACCGGATGCTAGGAGATGATCCTCCTGCGGCTGCGCCTTGGGCTTTCTTAGGAGGCATCACGAATGTAGCCTTTCTGTAGTGGATGCAGCTTTGCAACTCCTTTTTGAAATTCCACTGTGGCTCCCTTCGGGATAACTTGCACCGTCTGTCAGAAGCGGTTTTAGAAGGCTTCCTCCTTGAAGTAGGGATTTCGAAAAAGGGGGTGTTTCAAAATCTTTCGTGAATAGGGCCCATTAAAGCCATGGGAAAGGCTTAATGGCCTTATAAAGACTCACACGAATGGGGAATAAAAGGTGTAAAAACCCTTACGAGGCTTTTGTATGGGGAAAGAAAAGTGTCAAAAGACCCTTAAGATCCTATCTTCTTTTTGTAAGGGGGTAAACAAAAGGGTATAAAAAGGGCCTAAGGGAGCCCTTAGGGGAAATTCGAGGGGGTTGGATGAAGGGCTTAAGGTAAGATATTTTGGGGGAAAAAGGGGCTTATAGAGCTTTAAGGGGGGAAATTTAAGGGGGGGGGGGGGGGGGGGAAGGACCCTAAGGGAGCCCTTAGGGAGGAATTTTAAGGGGGGGTAGTCTCAAAGGTTATAAGAAAAAGGGGGCCTAAGGGGGATTTAAAAAAAATACGGGGAGAATAAGACCTTTAAGGTCAAACCTTTTTGGGGGGGAAAAGGGGCTTATAGAGACCTAAGGGGGAATTTCCAGGGAAAAAGGTAGCCTTAAAGGCTATAGGAAAGGGGCCTAAGGGCCCTTAGGGGAAAAATTGGAGGGAGGGGGTAGTCCCAAAGCCCACAGGAAGGGGGGCTTAGGAAGCCCCCCTTGGAAAATTCTAAGGCTTGCAGAAGCTTTACAAGGCCACGTGGAGGGGGGTTTGGAGGCCGTTAGATGAGGGCGAAGATCAAGCGGCTGGGCACGGTAGATGGAAGACAGCGCCCTCCTGGTGACGACTTGCAGTGCCTCCTCTCCACTCCTCCTCTCCCTCTCACCATGGTGGCAGTGCGTCGATGTCCTCAACCTCTCTCTTCCCCACAATACTCACAGAGTCTCGGCTCCTTCTGCTCCTCCAAGGCTACCATAGCCACTAGCCTTATAGGGAGAGGGAGGGGTTCCTCCCTCCCCACGCGTTGAGGCTCATGATCCAAGGCCTTAGGCAAGCTCCAGCAAGGAGCTTGGCTACCATACTATTCCCCTCTTCCTCCAGCTCGACAATTGGCTCTGGAGGAGAGGGGAAATAATAATAAAAATTTGCTTTTACCAACTAAATTATCCCAATCCATTTTATTGAGGCAGTTCACACTTGGCTTCGGGATATTACATTCTCTCCCCCTTGGAGGAATCGAGATGTCCTCATCTCGAGATAAACTGGGGATATTGATGGTTGAGAGTGCCTTCATCTATCCAAGTGGCATCCTCTTCGGGATAATCTTTCCACTGGATGAGGCATTCTCTCAAGGTTCTGGATCTCAATTGTCTCTCCCTAACATCTAAGATCCTATCAGGCCTTAGTTCAAGGACTCCTTGACTAGGCATTACAACTTATTGGTCATCAAGTACATGGTTAGGATTAGGTACATACTATTTCAATAGGCTGATATGGAATATATTATGAACCTTTAGGTTCTTAGGGAGTTGCAGTTTATAAGCATTAGGTCCTAGGCACTTAAGGATCTTGTACGTCCACAATACCTTGGACTTAGCTTCTTGCAATCTCCTAAGGATAGGGAACTCTTCTTAGGGCGTACGCGAATGAAGACCATGTCTCCTTCTTCGAAGACTCTATCTGGACACTTCAAATCTGCGTAGGCCTTCTGTCTATCCTTGGAAGCTTGGATGTCCTATCTTATTGACTTTATTTGGTGATCCATCTCTTCCAACATCTGCCTTGAAGCTTCAACCCTCAAGGTTGGATCTGAGAAGTTTAGGGGACTTTGACAGTCATGACCATACAATGCTTGGAAAGGGGTCATCTGAATGCTTTGTTGGTAAGAAGCATTGTAGGCAAATTCAACCAAAGGCAAGTATTGAATCCAACCTTTCAGCTCACGACAACAGTATGCCCTAAGCATATCCTTGATGATTTGATTGACTCGCTCTGTTTGGCCATCCGTTTGGGGATGGTAAGCTGTGCTAAAGCATAGTTGAGTCCCAATGGCTTCAAATATAGCTCTCCAGAAGTGTGATGTGAAGAGAGAATCACGATCACTAATGATTCTTCTTGGTATCCCATGTATCTTGAATATCTCCTTGATAAACAATCTTGCAATGTCTGAGGCTTTATAGTTTGTCTTTATTGGAATAAGATGTATAACCTTAGTTAAAAGGTCAACCACAACCATGATGGAGTTGTATCCTCCCTGAACTTGGGGTAAGCCAACAACAAAATCCATACTAATGAATTCCCATTTCATTTGGGAATATCAAGCGGTTGCAGCTTCCTTGGGATCTTGACATGTTCGACTTTGATAAGTTGACAAGACAAACACTCGGTGACATATTTGAGAACGTCACCTTTAAGCCTCTCCCAATGGTAGCTCTTTCTAACTGCATTGAGAGTCTTGGCATAGCCAGGATGTCTTGAGAAAGGGGAATCATGAGCTTCCCACAATATCTTCTGCTTAAGTGACTGACTTGCCAGTATACACAGCCTCGTTCTATAGTAGACAAGTCCACTATTGATCGAGAAATCATGATACTTAACCTGCAGCTTTTGGTTCTGATCCTTGATAGAGATCTCCCTTAGCATTGTTTGGTAGGCCGGATCATGGCATGCATCCTCTCTAGCTAACTCAAGTATTGGATTGTTTGGCATAGATACTTATGCAGCTAGAGATCTAGCTATTGATGGATTCTGCAAGATTAGGGAATTAAGGAATGCCTTGCGACTAAGTGCATTGGCAACTACATTCTCTTTTCCTGGTCGGTACTTGATTTCAAAGTCCTACTCTTCTAGCACTTCAATCCACCAACGTTGCCTCATGTTGAGCTCATTCTGGGTAAAGATCCACTTGAGACTCTTATGATCAGTCACTAGGGTAAACTTGTTACCCAACAGGTAGTGTCTCCAAAGCTTTAGAGCATGGATGACAGCTAACAATTCCAGATCATGGGTAGCATAATTCTTCTCATGACTCTTTAGTTTCCTTGAAGAGTAAGCTACTGGGTGACCTTCCTACATGAGCACACATCCCAAGGCAAGTGTGCTAGCATCAGTTACTACCTAAAACTCCTTATTGAGATCTGGAAGTTTTGGGATAGGTGCTAATACCAAACTTTGCTTCAATCTGTCGAAGCTATTTCGTTTAGGAGTTCATCATGCAATGGATGTTTGCTTCTTCAATAAGTCCGTCAGAGGTGCTGCAATCAGAGCATAGTTTTTGATGAAGACCCTATACCATCCTGTCAATCCAAGAAAGCTGTGTATTTCTTTGACAGTTGTTGGTATTGGCCATTCAAGCACATCTCTCTGGGTCCACTGAGATTCCTTTCGCTGATACGATGAATCCTAAATATTCAATCTGACGCTTGAAGAATGCACACTTCTTCATATTAGCAAACAGCTTATACGCCCTCATTGTCTCAAGGAGTTGGGGTTCATGATCTTCTTCCTATTTGGAATAGACTAAAGTGTCATCGAAGAAGACAAGCATGAAATCATCAAGATATGGCCTAAAGATATCCTACATTAACCTGTTGAAGGTGGCAGGTGCATTCGTAATCCCGAATGACATAACTAGGAGCTCAAAGTGCCCATATCTTGTATTGAAGGCCGTCTTGGGGATATCTTCTTCCTTGATCCTTATCTGATAGTAACCCGACCTGAGATCAATCTTGGAGAAGATCTTTGCCCCTTGAAGACAATCAGGAAGCTCATCTATTCTAGGAATAGGGTACTTGTTCTTGACAGCTCATTGATTCAATCCTGGGTAATCAATATATAGTCGAAGTGTTCCATCTTTCTTTTTTTGGAACAGTACTGGAGCTCCCCATGGTGAACTGCTAGGACAGATGTAGCTCTATTCTAGCAATTGCTTGAGTTGCTCCTTCAGCTCAATTGCTTCAGGTATGGACATTCTATAAGGTCTCTTTGCAATTGGCGCAGCTCCTAGTACTAGCTTGATCTCATGATCCACTTCTCTTTGAGGTGGGAGTTTTGTTAACTCTTCAGGAAATATGTCCGCGTATTCCTTTAGCCAAGAAGGTCCTTCACTAGACTCTTGCTTCTGATCTAACTTGTTGAGCTTAATCAAGTAGACAGGTAATCCTTTTCTAACTCCTTTTATGATCTGAGATGCTTTGGCCAATTGGATTTTTGGCACTCTAGCCTCACCTTGAGTTGTGACTAATTCCCTTTCAGAGTTCCAAAAGGAAACTTCGCCCTTTCCGCAATGAATGTGGGCGTCATTAGTATTAAGCCAATCCATTCCGAGTAGACACTCATGGATACCTAAATTCATGACTCTGAATTTGACCGAAGTCTTCTTTCCTCCCAGAAAGAATTCCACCTTAGCAGTTTGCTTGGTACAAGTAACCTCATGACCATTTGCCAATTTCACAAGCAAGATAGGTGCTTCTACTGTGGCTATTCCTAATCTTTTTGCACAAGCTGGTGAGATAAAGGAATGTGTACTACCACAATCAATCAAGGTCTTGAAATTTTAACCTTGATAGTCCAATCACCGAGAACTGGCGATTCGGGCCTTTATTGTGTAGAGCGGCATGGACTGTCGCCCTTTTAAACTCTGCTTCCATGGTCAGATCTTCTTCTTCTTCTTCTTTACACATTTGTCTATTGGCAATGCAGGCGGTTCTTCCTCTACCTCGGGTAGCGGCTCCTTGACCACGGCCTGTTCCTTGGAAAGGTGCTTGGTGATGTCCTCCTCCAAGTTTGGGACATTGCCTCTTGAAATGACTGGGCTCGTTGCAGTGGAAACAACGGAGGTTTCGGCCATTGCTTTGAGTAGGAACAAAGTTGTTGACATTATTCATTCTTGCTTTTTTCCTTTGTCCCTGATTCTAACCTTGAACTCTCTTCATCTGAGGCCTGAATGCTCCTCTGTTAGGGTTATTATAAGACCAAGCTTTGTTACCCCTTGGTCTAGCCTGCACCTCTTGAATTATAGGCGCAACTCGAATGAGAGCGTCCTAAAGATCTGATGGACGCATAGATCCGAGACGTGTATTTACTGGTGGGTTTAAACCAGCACAAAATTTGGACACCTGGTGTGTCATGTCCATCTGCAGCCCATACTTAAGAAGTGAGACAAATTTGGAATAGTAGGTGTCAAGAGTGAGTCCCAGCTATTTTAGCTCGTAGAACTCATTTATATTCTATGTGCGATGTGCAAGTGGTAAGTATCTTCCCTGCATGACTTTCTTCAGCTTCTCCCAGGTAACGGATCCTTCCGCGATCCCTTGATCCCTGCACCATTGCTTCCACCAAAGCCTGGCTTTGCTGGTGAGGGAAAGCATAGCCTGATTGGCGGGTGCAGTACCGACTGCTTCAAAGTAATCCTCCATGGATTCAATCCAAATTTCAGCATCTGCTTGGACAAACCTGCCTCTCTCGTCAAACTCGGGTGGCTTAATTTTCTTGAGAAGAAACTTCTTCTCCTAGATTACAGTAGTACTTGATGTAGGAGGCGAACTAGGAACCTGTACCTGGGGTTGTGCTTGGATAAAGTTTTCTTAACATTATTATATGATAATCATTATTGATTTATATTACATCTCCATTTCTGCTATTACGCAAGCAATGTAACTACTTAACTTTTTATCAATTCTCATGCACAATCAGACATTGATAAAAAGAAGTCTTATTTGTATTTATATAGGCATAGCCCTTTTGGAATACAACATTTCTTGCGATGATAAGCCAATTGGTACATTTAGTTTGGGGAGAATAACATTGTATTACATTTATCTACAGGAACTATATAATAGTATGGTTTCGAGTCATGGATCTTCAGGAATCGGTACGTCATTGGAAGTTTAGGGTATCCTTTCCTTTGGAACCCATTCTTCTCATGGCGCCCCAACACTTTAATCCTGTCGGTGGGGATTACACGGGTTACTTCCTCATATACATATCAGTTCATCTCAACCCTTCGACCTCGAATATGTAAAGTTGAGTTTACGTGAGCTTCCACAAAAATGAACAGCTTCACGATTTTCAGGTCTTCCAACCACTTGATCCTCTTTAGGTTGGTTTGTAGATAAGCAAACTGGTGGGTGGCTATATAGTAGATTCCTGAGGCACCCATCCATCTTCATTCCATGTACAAAGGCGATGGATTATAGATTCGCTCTAGGATGTTCATCATCTCAACCCTTTGTTGATAATTCAGGGAATGCATTGTAGTCATAAACATGACTCGGAATACTAAGAACTTGTTCCACGCTTTCTAATTCTGCAAGATAGCATTGGAAGTAAGAAAATGTTCGGAGAGCAACATTTTCTTTACTTTATCTTATTAAGATTTCATAAAAACAATTCCGTTGTTGGTTGGCTCTAATACCAACTCTAATGTGTCCACTTGTTATCTTCAGGACACGTCTTAGTAGTCCAACGGAAAGGATATCTAGAAAGCTCCGCCCGGCATTCCCATGGAATGTTACGGGGTTTGCAATCTAGGACTTTCAGCGTCTGCCACGTAGCAGAAGTATTCTGGCCGTTCCCACTTAGGACCGACCTGAATTAGGGTTTTTGCTTATTGGTCATTTCTTAATGGCAACTAGTATCAGACCCAAGTGAACTACTTTACATAGAAACGCCAGGTCCGAAGCGGATTCACGCTGCACTTGGTTCAAGGAGAATGGGAAATGAGAGGCATGCAAAGCTCAGCCGCTCTGCCATAAGGCATAGTCCCATTCCATTTCCCTAAAACAGCGTAAATCGGGATCAATCATAACTCTAGGTCAACTCTTTTGTTGTTCGTGTTCTTTGACGATCTTCCTCACTGTCCATCGTGATTTGAAAAAAGTTCCCGGCCAACCCGGACCACCAATCCGTAGGATGGAACTATGGCCCATCCTCCGCACTTTCCTCGGGTTGTTTTAGTTATTTAATTACCTAACACATTTAGTTGGACATGTATCAATCAGCTTCTTTAATTAGCCTGTTAGACACTGGTTCTTTCACATAATTATATCACTTGACATAGAGAAACAATGTCAAAACAAGTTCCTTATTAACAGGTTATCATATTTATCTTTGAAATACAAAAAGTCCAGCCCGTAGGCTTATCCATAATCTGCCCGAAGGCTATCCAGCAATCCACAGGGATTACCAATCCAAGTTTCCGCCCATACACTAGTATGTGGGCCTCGAGATCCAATCCCGAGTCACTTTAGCCTCTTATGCAGGGCTCAGAAGGCGAGGGATTTACGGCTCGAGCCCCCTCTGGCACCCAAGTGTCCTCCTGCTCCAAGTAGTGCTCAACAGAGAGACCTCTCACGGCAGGTTTGGTCCACTTTCTCGGCACGGTTAACAACCCCCTTAGTTAGGGTCAGGCAGGCAGTCGAGGGTAACTGAAGCTGCCTCTCCCTTCAGGCCTTCAACCTGAAGTATTAGATATCCATTTATCTTTTAATTCATTGATCAAACAAAGCCAAATAGTGCTCTTAAATCTGTAACAAGCACAAACATTTCCATTGGTCGTTTTTTTGTTGGCAACCTGCTAAGGAATGAATCCTTCCTTTTGAATGCGTCCAACACTCGATCCAAGATTACTTGCGACTTGGAAAGATCCCCTATATCCTGGGTTAGGACATACCCTATTAACCCGACTTGGTCAAACCTTAAGTTCATAGATTATTCCAATTTATCGGCTGGTCTTTTGCTTCCAAGAAATCTTCTTTACTCAAGAAATATACTAAAGTAGGATGATTATTCATCCTCTTGCAAGATAATTTGCGTAAGGACTTGCCAACCTCATTGCGAGAATTGGCCATTCCCTTGTGATCCAATCACAAGATCATACGACCTTGCACTTGTTGCGCAAGTGTCGCATTGAACTATGGGACTATTCTACTCATCGAATGGAGTCACGAAACAATCTGTTCTTGATTACATTAGGCTGACCTCATTAGTCCTAGGGTTCCAAGTTCCATCTCGTAAGATTCTTAGGGACAAACCCTAGATCACTTCCCAAATATGTTTCACTGTCCCTTAGTGAATGTGGGTAAGTATTTAGGGTATAGGAGTTTCAGTTTTAGCAATACGTACGATTAGGTCACGTATTAATTCCTAGTGAATTTCTTGGAATTTAACTCATTCTAAACGAGTACTCCGTGGTTTAGGTGTTTAGTTTTATGCCAATTTGTTTAACTCTTGAAGATAGTTACGTTATCATTTCATAAACACATGACTTGTTGTCTATGTGTAAATTGATTTCTCAACCCCAAATTATCAATTTAAGGTCAGAGGCATAGGTTAGGTTAATTCCAACTAATCTTCCTATAACTTGCAAACAAAATTCATGATAAACAAGCAACATTTTTCTTGATAATTTATGCAGTTGACAAACGATAATTACCTAGAGTTATGCATCGTAAGAATCATTTCATGCCTTGCACTTTCCTAAGGATTTCTAGCACTTCCCATGATGATTCATTGCGAAGAAGATATGGCTTAATAATGATGCGATATGTAGTTTATACTTCCATGTTTAAACGAAGTATACTATTTTAATTCCGTTTTATAACAATGGACATTAATCTAATTTTAATTCATTGCAATGCATAAAGCTATTTGCTAGAAATGCATATCAATCTTTTCTGCCTACTTTATTTTGTTCATTTTATTAGAAATACTAATGACTCAATTCCTCCGTCGTGATTTAATTTTTTCCGAAAGTATTTAAGACGAAAATGCATCCTATTTTCAACAATTAACTTTGCACGATTGAATTATAACAATACCAAATAAAAATTAGGAAGGAAAACCTGGACTTGGGGTGAGATGTCCACATGGATGCTAGGAGACGACCCTCCTGTGGTGGCTGCGCCTTGTGCTTTCTTAGGAGGCATCCTGAATGCACCCTTTCCGTCGTGGATACAGCTTTGCAACTCCTTTTTGAAATTCCACTATGGCTCCCTTTGCGATAACTTGCACCGTCCATCGGAAGCGGTTTTAGAAGGCTTCCTCCTTGAAGTAGGGATTTTGAAAAAGGGGGTGTTTCAAAATCTTTCACAAATAGCGCCCATTAAAGCCATGGGCAAGGCTTAATGGCCTTATAAAGACTCACACGAACGGGGAATAAAAGGTGTAAAAACCCTTACGAGGCTTTTGTATGGGGAAAGAAAAGTGTCAAAAGACCCTTAACACCCTATCTTCTTTTTATAAGGGGGTAAACAAAAGGGTATAAAAAGGGCCTAAGGGAGCCCTTAGGGGAAATTCGAGGGGGTTGGATGAAGGGCTTAAGGTAAGATCTTTTGGGGGAAAAAGGGGCTTATAGAGCTTCAAGGGGAAACTTCCAGGAGGGAAAGAAGGACCCTAAGGGAGCCCTTAGGGAGGAATTTCAAGGGGGGGGTAGTCTCAAAGGTTATAAGAAAAAGGGGGCCTAAGGGGGATTTAAAAAAAACACGGGGAGAATAAGACCTTTAAGGTCAAACCTTTTTGGGGGGAAAAGGGGCTTATAGAGCCCTAAGGGGGAATTTCTAGGGGAAAAAGGTAGCCTTAAAGGCTATAGGAAAGGGGCCTAAGGGCCCTTAAGGGAAAAATTGAAGGGAGGGTGTAGTCCCAAAGCCCACAGGGAGGGGGGCTTAGGAAGCCCCTCTTGGAAGCTTCTAAGGCCTCCAGAAGCCTTACAAGGCCACGTGGAGGGGGTTTGGAGGCCGTCAGATGGTAGCAAAGATCAGGCGGTTGGGCGCGGCAGATGGAAGATAGCACCCTTCTGGTGAGGACTTGCAGTGCCTCCTCTCCACTCCTCCCTCTCACCGCGGCGGCAACACGTTGATGTCCTCAACCTCTCTCTTCCTCACAATACTCATAGAGTCTCAGGTCCTTCTGCTCCTCCAAGGCTACCATAGCCACTAGCTTTATAGGGAGAGGGAGGGGTTTCTCCCTCCCCACATGTCGAGGCGCATGATCCAAGGCCTTAGGGAAGCTCCAGCAAGGAGCTTGCCTACCATACTATTCCCCTCTTCCTCCAGCTCGACAGTCGGCTGGAGAAGAGGGGAAATAATTTTAAAAAAATTATTTTATCAATTAGATTATCCCAAACCATTTTATTGAGGCAGTTCATGCGTGCCTTCGGGATATTACACCGTGCCTTTGTCTCTTCTGCAGTTGGAGGATCACTCACCTCTTACTCCTTTTCTTCACCTGAAACAAACGCGTAGAGGCCTTTTCCAATAAGGAAGTTCATGACACGGAACTTCCATGAAGGTAAGTTGTTCTTGTCGAGCTTCTCAATGATAGGGTTTCCACTATTCTCTGCCATTATCACAAAACTAATACCAAACAACAAGCAAATCTTCTTCAACCCTCGACCTGTAGTGCACAACAATACACCAGACAGCCTTTTTCACTGTCTGCTCAACAATACATGCAATTTGCAACCAGTTTGTAGATAAACCTTGTATTTATTCTCTGGTAAACACCTTTGAACTTACAGATCTAAAATTTGTAACCTGTGTACCCACTTTTGCTCTGCCCCGCTTCTGGTGCCTCCACAGGCACTGTCCAAGAGAAAGAGTGGAAGAATGGGAGAGCTTCTTACCCGTGGCTTGCTTGCTCGAACCTTGCTTCTTCTCCTTTACTTCAACCTTTGAAATCAGCCTCTCTCAGTGGCATGGCTTTGATAACATGTCAAGAATCGCGTGGTGGGGGGACTTGCTCAAGATGTTGCACAAAACACACACAAAATGCACAAGGAGAAGCTCACTCAAGAGACAAGAAGAGAAATAGAGGAAAAAACGTTTTCTTACTGATTTTTTCTTCTTCTTCCACACACTTTACAATGTACACAAAGTATAGATAAGATACAACATAAAGAAAAGTGGCATACTAAGTAAAACAATGCATAACTGACTATACTAGTCAACTGGCATTATGACTATGCCAGCTGTAAATAGGTGTAACAACCTGAATATAATAAGTAATGACTCAGTGGCCATGTGAGAGTCATAATGACCACCAACGTGCTAAGTGTAGATGTGTGGACCCATCTAACAAGGCGGTTCATCCTGAATGTCCGCATGTATTGAGCTTGTCATCTCAATAGTATGGGCAGGCAAGCCCCCCTCTTATGATCATTTGCGTGTCTTTGGATGTGAGGCATTCTGCCATGCACCCAAGGACAAATGCAATAAGCTGGATCCTAAAAGTGTCAAATGCATTTTCATTTTCTATGGAGATGTAGGAGTGATGGGTTACTGTTTATGGGATCCGCAGGTGCGGAAAGTGATCTGCAACCATGATGTCATATTTCATGAGGACAAAATGCATATGCAGCCTGCGAAAGTGGTTGATGTACGCAGAGTTATCTTTCAAGAGGAGCCACCTACTCCCGTTCCGCTTGCTCCATGGCCAGCTAGACATCGTGCGGCATCACCTGATGCTCATGGCCCACATGCTAGACATGTTGATATTAGATAGCATGTCAGTCAGGCAGCAGAGCCTGGGTTGAGGTGTTCTACTAGAGATAGACGAGCTTGTCACTCTTGGGAGAGGGCTATACAGTTTGAGCTTGACTCATTGCATAAGAATCAGACTTGGGATTTGGTTTCCTTGCCCTAGGATAAGAAGGCTTTGCCATGCAAGTGGGTGTACAAGCTCAAAAGTACCCCTGGATATCCCAAGACGGCATACAAGGCTCGATTGGTTGCTAAGGGTTTTAAGTAGGAGCATGGTGTTGACTTTGATGAAGTCTTTTCTCATGTGGTCAAGATGACCACCCTATGCTTAGTCTTGGCCTTGGTTGCACAGCTTGACCTAGACTTGTACTAGATGGATGTCAAGACAACTTTTTTACATGGGGACTTGCATGATGAGATTTACATTGAGCAACCTAAGGGCTTTGGAGACCCTGGCAGGGAACATCTAGTGTGCAAGCTAAAGAAGAGTCTATTATATGGCTTGAAGTAGTCACCTAGGGAATGGTACCATAAGTTTGATGCATTCATGCAGTCACAAGGCTACGGCCGTAGTGCTATGGATTCGCCCTTGTACACGAAGAAATCCCGTGACGGTTCTTTACTGATTTTGGTACTCGATGTGGATGACATGCTTTTAGCAGGGACATCTCATGAGGAGGTAGATGCCCTTAAGGCTCAGCTCAAGAAGAGCTTTGAGATGAAAGATCTGGGACAAGCCTCTCATATCCTTAGTATGTGCATTATGTGCGATAGATCTCAGGGACTACTCTATCTATCAGAGAGGGAGTACATTCATAAAGTCCTTGAGCGCTTCCGCATGTAGGTTGTTAAGCCTATTGGCTATCCATTACCTTTTCATGTGAAAGTTTCACAGGCCGATTGTCCATAGATAGATGAGTAGAGGGCCAAGATGGCCAAGATTCCCTTTTGCATCAGTTGTGGGCAGTCTTATGTATGCCATGATAGCCAGCCGTCCAGATATTGCTTTTGTAGTTGGGGTTGTGGCACATTATATGGCTACACCTAGCAAGAAACATCGGGATGCCGTGAAGGCTATCATGACATACGCGAAGGGCACAACAGATATGTGTATTTGTTATGGTAGCCAAGATACAAGAGTTATGGGGTACAGTGACTATGATTATGCAAGACGTGCAGATAGTAAGAAGTCCAATTTTGGCTATGTGTTCACTTATGTTGGAGGGGCTATCTCTTGGATGTTTCCCAAGGTGCAGAAGTGTATTGCCCTTTCTACTACAAAGGCCGAGTATATTGCAGCCATAGAGGCTTGCAAGGAGGCTATCTGGTTAGGCCATTTGATTGCTGACCTTGGTATGACAGATGCTATGCCTACACTGCATTAGGATTCCATCAGTGTCATTTAGTTGGCCAAGAATCCGATCTTCCATGCAAAGACAAAACATATTGAGGTGAGGTATCGCTTCATTTTCGAGGTCATTCAGGATAGGTCTGTTGACCTTGTCAAGATTCTGACTAAGCAAAATCTTGCAGACTTGCTCAGGAAGAGCCTCACTATGGAGAGCTTTGCCTTCCTCAGAAGATTGATGGGCATTGGATGAGATAACATCTTTTTTCCCATCTTGTTATACATGTGTACATGTTGTACTGTCTTTTTTTTCTCTCTCTCACTGGGGTAGATTCGCCTTTAAGTGGGAGGTTATTGGGGGTAAAGGTGCCTCTGCCTAGCCACCCGTGTATTACTACACTGACAATATCTACCACTGCATAATGCAGGTGGCGGGCGCCCGTCAGAGTCACTTATTCTTCATTCTTTTAGTGATAGTTTGAATAAAGGAAGGCCCTGCCACACATTGTGGTTGTTGGAGTTTCCACTTGTGAGTCTCTCACTCTCTTGGCTCTTGCTCTCCATCTGCCATAGCTCTCATCGCCAAGCTTCTTTCTCCTCCGTTCCACTTTCCTTTCAAAGCCATTGGATGCTATGATGATACCTACTTTGATTCGTCCATATGATCCATGAGGATGCTATAATAACCCATGCCAACTTACCTACATGTCATATTACCCAAATGATTTCTATGGAGGGCGCTCACACTCAACTGCCAGCCCCATAGACCGCTTATTGCTTCAAGCATTTCAAGCAAACTCTAATGGCTATCTCTCACCTGGTTGACGCGTCTTCGAACCTACAAGTGTAGTGAGCTTACCTCGATGTCAAAACGAGTTGCCTCATCCCTCGCTCACACCGGTAGCTCCACGGTCCTAGATGCTAGCTCAAGCATCCTCAACCCTTCTCCATCGAGCACCATCCACCATAGCCATGTGCGTGCAAGAAAAGAGAAGAGAAGAGAAGAGAAGAGAAGAGAAGAGAAGAGAAGAAGAGAAGAGGAGATGGTGAAGAGATTCACCCTCTTGATCCCTCATTCCACACACTCACTCCTTCACACTCTCACACTCCTCTCTCTCAAGAGCACACATACAAGCAAGGTGAAGAGAAAAAAAGAAGAGAGGACTCTTGTTAGCCACACACCAAAGAATGAGCTTCTATTCACTTTTTGAACTCTATATACAAGCCCTAAAATCCCATGGGCACCCATCCCTTTTTACATGGCTGGCCCTTGTGGCAAGGTCCTTTTTCCTATTTTCCTCTTCTTGCCTCATCCCTTAAGCCTACAGCCGTCTATTCTTTTACAAAAGGCACAAGAGGGAGATTGGTGCTATTTTACAAGAGTTTTTAGAGTTTTTTGAGGCACCTTCCATTTAAAATTGTGCTTTTTGCCTCAGTTTAGCTTTAGGGGCCACCTCTACGTCTTTGCTTTTTTTTTGTCCTTTTTTTGCTCTTTGCTTCATATTTTCGCCATCTCGAATTGAGGTTTACATTACCCCCTCCAAGAGGGTGCCGGTCCCATGGCACTTCAAGCTCTTTGTTGTGGAAGGGTGGGCTTTGGGCAAGTGGTTGGTGGGGTGATTATAGGGCCACATGTGAACTCCGTTGATTGGGAATATTTTGTAATGATTTGGATGGAGAAGCCAAGGTATGTCAAGTGGATGATGGGGGACCTTCAAAGTTGGTGGTTTGCAGCATCTAGTTGTACCTGAAAGGAGAAATTTCTCTACCTAACAGGAATGTCTACCTCATTGTGCAGTGCTTTGTGCTTGTGTTGGTTAAACGGAGAGTCGGGTATACTTGGCTGATGTCCCACACTTGAGGACCCCGTTCATGCGAAGGGAGGTGTGGTGTGTGCATCTTAGGGTGATAGGTCTAACCATAGGGAAGTGTTATCTCCCTAGGTATGTCCTGCCCTTGAGGTGCCCTAAGCATGAAGTGGGGAGTCAAAAAGGGCTAGGGGGTCTGACTGATCGAGGCCATTGGACGTGCCTAACTTGAGAACCCCTAGGTGCAATGACTGTGCTATGTCCTACGAATTGTGTTTGGACATGTGGTGTGCTCCTTTCATTGTTATTTGTTTGTTGTCTTTGTGTTTGACCTTCTCTTTTCTTTTCTTTGCTTTTTTTTAAAACTTGCTGAGTTACATGATTTGAGAAGCAGTAGCTAATTGCTAGTTATCATCATCAAAATGTGGTGGGGAAGGGGATTTAATGGAGTGACTAAAAATTTTCTAGATCTGCATGTAACCCTTAAGGTTCAAGCAAACATGGAAAGAGGTGGTGGAGAGGAATGGGTGGTTACAATGGATGAATTGGCCGTCACTCATATCCTCGAGAATAGCTAAGCAGTAGAAGGAAGGTAGAAGGTTGGCTCACATCATTAGGTAGGCCATTGCATAGCTATCTATGGCATTAAGATAAAAAAAGAGTGACGGGAGACCACGTTTTGCCAGGGTGGGATCTTGCTTAAGTAAGATTTTTAATAGCCTAAGGTAGTTGCATATGGTAATGAAGGTGGGATCGGGATAGGAGGAGAAGTCAGCAACGAAGCGGGTCATGGTAGCATCTAGGCTATCCAAGGTAGTAGTATGGGGGTTATATATGATGGGAAAGTCGTAGCGACCATGGGTGTTTGTATCAAAATCTACTCCTACCCTACGAGGATAGACCATGAAGGAGGGGTTGTTCTCTTAGAGGGGAGGGTATTCACCACAGTGGTTGGCACTCGTATCTAGGCGGCATAGACCGAGGCACTTCAAAAACCTTATTTTGCCAATACTCTACATACTCCGTGCCCCAAAGGGTGGGATTCTTCTCTCTTTCTTCCAGCCATTGTTGGCCTAGCCAGCTTTCGATGATGCCGATCACCTCTTCCACTAATTTAAGGGGTAGGACTCTGCACAGGCCATTGGGGAGGAGGAAGCTGAAGTTAAAAGGTTGTTTCTCTTTTTCATGTCTCTCCCTAGACTAGGATTTTCTGCATGGAAGCTTGCCCGTAGGTCACCTATGCATGGTGGAAGAGGTGCAGATGGCTGTGCCATAGGTTTGGTCCTTAATCTCTGTCTGGCTTCTTCCACCAATTTCTTTCTCTTTCCCTCAGGGCGGTTTTTCCTTCTGCGGATGTGTCTGTTGACTACTGTTGTTCTTTAGAGTGAGGTGAAGGGGGTTGTGGGATCACTTCTTCTTCAATTCTTCCCTTGTCAAATTGTAGTTCAACTTCACCCCTTTGGAGATCTTCTTGTTCCTGTACCTCCTCTATAAACCCCAGTGCGTCAGAACACCATATTGGGGAATATGGGAATTTCCCATAAGTATGGGACACATGGTCAAATCTTTGGATTTATCATAACTTGAACACTATAACTCCAAATTGAGCACTCTATAGCTCAATAGATTCCATTTTTCAAGAGCTTTCCAATGATAGATCACATCATATGGTTTTGAGAAACTTATGGGCATGTTATCTGGGGGGCACCTTTTTAGTATTCAAAAAATGGAAATTGGGAGATTCCCAAACTCATTAATATTGTGTTTCAGTCTCTTGGGGGGTTAGGCTGGCCAACAACAAGTACTTGCATTGTTCATCAAGACTCAAAACAATTGCAATGGGTTGTAGTGGCATGTGTAGCCCTGCTTGCAGAGCTCTATGTGCTATGCTCAAATTCTTCTTTACCACCTCAAGGGACTCCCCTTCCTCCTTGTGAGTGGCATCCATCAGAGTATTCACAAAATCTCGTTGTTGAGTATTGAAGCCCACTTGGGCTACCTCTGCTCTGCTTTCTACTAGGACTTTCTCTTTTTCCACGAGAGCCATGCGACATGCCAAGGTCTTCACTCTTTGTTAATTTTGGACTACCTAGTCTTTGGCTCTCTTTTTCATCTCCTCCATACTTTCTCCTTATCTTTGTACTAGGGCCATGAGTCTTGGCTCCTGGTCTTCCAATTCCTTGCTCATTTTCCCCTGCTCTTTTCTTTCAAGGCTCAACTTTTCAGTCATGGTTTCCATCTCTCTATGGTGTTGCTCCTCTTCTTGCTTCCTTTTTTCTTCCCTTGCGGCAAACTCTTCCATGCCTCGTTTGATCCGATCTATTTTGCTGCCAAATCCTCATGTTGCATGATTAAAAGTTTATATCCTCTCTGCATTTTCACTATCACTTGATTTTCATCTTTGAGCCATTTGCCGCCATCTTTCTCCTTGTCATCTTTGGCCTTTAGTTCCTGTTTTAGATCAAATATCTCCTTTGTTGTATAGCCATTTGCCTCGTCTTTTCAAGTTGGAAGGTTGCCACCGACTCCTTTTCCGATTCCAACTCAACCACCGCTATCTTTCTTTCCTCCTTTCCCTTCTCGTAGTTCAGTAACATATTCATCATAGTTTGCTAGTGGCATCATAGTAGTAGGGATTGGAGTGGTTGAAGCCTCCACCTTTTGGTATTTCGGATCCTACCTAGACTTGGCATTTGTGGCTGGTATTTTTTTCCCAATGGATATAGTCTCCACACTCTTTCCTTGGGCTAGTTCATTATTAATGAAGTACTGAATCCATGCCACAAAATTGTTTACATCGGCATTGGCCGAGATGCTTGGAGTGAGAGTGGTTGTTTCGCTGATGGGCACCAAGAGGGGCGGGATGGGATGGATGGGAGCCTTGGCCTTGCCTTCAATGACCACAAGCGGTTTAACTTCAATTACATGAGTGCTTGAGCCATGTCCCTCATCCCTGGGTGGACTTAAAGCCCCTAGGTCATCGAGTAGGCTTTGTTGTTCTATGGACCAGTGAGTTGCTTGTCTTCCTCCTCCTTTCTCCTCAACTCCGCCTCCTTTTCTGCAACTCTTCTTTCTCTCTCTTCCTCTATTTTCCTTGATTCTTGTGCTAGCTTTTTAGCTTCTTCCTTCTCTTTCTTCATCCTCTCTTCAACCTCTTTTTCTAACTCCTTCTTGGCTTTTTTGGCTTCCTCTTTCAACTCCTCTATCTCTTGCTTTTTCTTCTTCTCCCTCTCTTTAGCCTCTCTTAGGAATTCCCTTTTGGCTCTCTCTAGATATTCTTTTTCCTTCTTCCTACCCTCATCCTGTTTCTTCTTCTGAGCTTTGTTTTTAGTGGGCTTCTTTACTTTTTTAATTCTAGATTGAGCCTCCTAATCCTCCTTCTCTATCTCAGTTTCTGTCTTGTCGCTCCATGACTCTTTCTCCTGGTGGATCGGTGACCTATTTGGAGTCTCATCCTCTCCTTTTTCTCCTTGCTGAGCTTCTTTTATAGCCTCCTAGATGATGACTGTCAACACACTTCCATATCCAATGAAAGAGGCTTTTGAGAAAGGTTTCTTTCTCTTGGTACTTTTAGAGGTTGAGGACTCTCCACCTATTGGGTCTTCTACCCAGGGCTAGTGCTTTGGCTGCTTGGTATATAGTCTTGCGCACATAGTCGTTCTAGTCTACCTCATCCAAGGTGTGGGCTGCCACATTCTCTAGCACAGGCACACTGATTCAGTGCATGAGGGAGTTATAGCGCTAGCTGGAGAAGAGTGAGTGCACAAATTTTTCCTACATGCGGGCCTCAGTATTGGGGATATCCTGTATGCTGATGTTGTCATTTGTCAAAACATCCTCCCTCTTCATCTTTAGCATAACATACACATCTCTCTTATGTTTCTTCTCCACCTTAGGCTCCAACCCTAGTGCCTTCTCTACCAAGGCCTAGTTCAATGTCACCTACACATGTTTAGTATTCTCCCCTCTTCCCATAGTCACCATTCTGCATTCTTGATCGCAGATGTAGGTTCTAAAAAATTCCACACACTTTTTGTGGTCAAGCTCTTGCACAAAATTCTCTAGGTACTTCGAGAGGTTACATTGTTTCACCACTCTCCTTGTAGAGTCCTCCTTAGCTACCACCTCTTGGAGGTTGTGGATACTGTGGAATTTTAGCTGATTACAAGCACAGTTTTCTATGTTGATGCCATACTATGTCCTCTCCTCCTCCATGAAAGGGAGTCGGTGAACATGATCTTGCTGCAACATCTTTCGTTTCTGTCATGAACCATGATTCCCATTAGTGCTTTCAAAACAATTATTTGCTGAAAAGAAAGACTTCATGTTTGTTGAATGAAAACATTTAAGCCCCAAAATAAGCTTTCCTTTTAGACTTTTCACCCTTTATTTCAAAAATTTTGTGATATTTTTCCTCAATCATAAGTTAACATGTTTCTTTCCTTTCTGCATTTAAGTGTAGAGTGAGGTTTTCATGACGGTGTGTTTCTTCTTATGTGTTTATACATTTGCTTGATTTTGATTGGTTCTGATTTGACTCACCTTACCCCCTGCCCTTCCGGATTTGAGAAGAATCCTTTCTAGGATTGAAGGTTAGTAGGCCAAGGGCATTCAGCGTACACGTCAAGTGTTTACCTTCGCATGAGCCAATCATAGAAACCTGGATTGTACTCCAACTGAGCTTCACGGTGTCATATTGCTGCGCATTTGAGGTGTGAAAACCACCCGAAAGTTGTGTGTGCGATTCGATACTTTGTGCATACTTAGTTGTTGTGATTACATTTATTCTCTGCGTATGAGTATAGTAGCGAGTATGAAGGGTTGCTTTCAGTCTATGTTGAACTGGGTCAAGGAGAGAAGACATTACAACTATTCAAACAAATGCACGAGGAGGATATCTCTCTGGATAGTATCACACTTGTCTGTGCTTTAAAAGCTATAAAGAAAGTAATCATATCAGCATCTTCTGCAGTTGCCCCAATGTTGTGATGGGTGTTAATGAGGAAAAATACAAACCAGGGATGCAAATTGTATTAAATGCCAGTTGTACAACAAACTGTCTAGCTTCACTTGCAAAGGTTATACACCAAGAGCTTGGAGTTATTGAGGGTCTGATGACTAAGGTCTATGCAACTACTGCAACTCAAAAGACAGTGGGAAAGGTGCTACCTGCGCTGAATGGTAAGTTGACTGGCATGGCATTTAGAGTTCTGACTCCTGATGTTTCAGTTGTTGATTTGACTTGCCAACTGAAAAAAGATGCTTCTTACGATGAAGTTAAGGCAGCAGTCAAGGCTGCGTCTGAAAGCTTAATGAAAGGGATCCTTGAATATGCTGAGGATGATGTGGTCTCTACCGACTTTGTTGGAGATGAGAGGTCCAGCATCTTTGATGCAAAGGCAGGCATTGCTCTGAACAAAACAAATTTATGAAGTTTGTGGCATGGTCTGACAATGAATGAGGCTACAGCAACCGAGTGGTGGATCTCATCAGCCATATTGCTTTGGTTGCTGCTGGCAAGAAATATTGAGATCTTCTAATCTACGCGACTTCGAGGTTGGGCCTGTCATTAAGCTGGTGGTTTTTGTGTAACACTAAAGAGTTTTTGCTTTTTCTGGGGCAGAGCCGTGCTTTAGGGGAAAGGAGCTGCGCTTTGGGAAAAAGGAATAAGCTAATCTGGGGAAAAACAAAGGACGGCATTAGTGACGAGGAGTAAGGGAAGAAGGGAGGACTCTGCTGCTCTGCTGCTTCAGAGGAAAGGAGATATGCTCGTGATGACAGAATTTTTCTGGTAACTGATTATAAACAGTCATCCAGATAACATAAAGGTTCTTAGGATTTTGCTCCAGTTCTTGGCATGGGCCTTCCAAGAAGGAAGAGGTAATAAGGATCGACGAGAGAAGACATTGGGAAAAACACAGAAGAATAAGGGAGGAAGAGCAAAAGCAAGAAAATAAGGGAACAACTTTAGTAGTAGTGAAAAGAGAAGCACATACGCTCTGCCATGAGTGCTCTTGATGAAGCCAACCAGGCTATTCACACGTTGCTGAGGATCTAGAAGCTGAAATTCAAGCAGACTTCGTGGAGGAGCAAGCGTCATTCCGAGAAGCATTGAGGATATTTTTCTGGATTACAAAGGTAGACGGGCAGACTTGATCAAAGTTCTTACTTTAGATGTGGAAGAGTTCTACAACGAATGCGATCCAGAAAAGAAGAAGGCTGGACAGAATGGTTATCACCGCACCGAGATGAATAGGAAGGTTTACAAAATTGGGAAGTCTGGAGAAAAACGAAAGCATCACCTCGTCAGGAATGGGATTCCCATGGGGGATCGAATTTTTTTTTACTGATGACGCCTTTACTGCAAAGCTTCTCTATCATCACAGTGATGTTGTTCTTCTTAATCCGATGGATCAACTTGCGATCCTGTATGACTGATTAAGAACCATTGATCAACTCGATTTACTGAAAAGTGTCTCGTTCATTATTTCGAATACCTATAGAAAGACAGATTTTGTCCATACCGGACCTGCCATGAAAACAGAATGTACTCAGCATTTTCAATCGGAGCAAGAAAAGTTGAATAAAGTAAACAGTGTTTCGATTATTGGAGGAGGCTTCCTGTTAGTTTGGAATTAACTGGGAAGATTGTTGTTGATTGATCTGAGAATAAAGTTGTCCTTATGCACAGTGTTGTATATACTTTGGCTGGAACCGCCAGTCTTTAAATCAGAAAGGATCTCTTCTATTAACAGCTTGTTTATACACTGCTTTTAATTCAAGGATTGGATTTGATCAAACAGTGAACTAGAGATTGCTAAGTTCAACAAAGACAGAAGTGCTACTGAATTTTGGCAGTGAACTTTGCTGTATTTCTGTAATGTTATTGCCATGGCTTCTTGAGTGAATTAGAAGCTTCTGAGTTACGTATTCAGATCCTGTATTTATCCATGTTCAGCTTCTCAACCACATCCTTTATAGCCTGAACAGTGGATAAGAAAGAAATAATGGAGGTTCTATCATATTCATGACATCCATCATAGGAAAAAAAACGGGCTTGTTTCTTGGCGTTTCTGTTATAGGAGCCTCAATTGCAGCTGTCAATTATCTCATAAGATGAGCTGGACAAATACTTGAATTTACAAGATTTCACTCTTTATTTTGAAGTCTGAACCATACACACAATATTCACTTGATTGGTCTTCTATCCTGAAATTATTCAAAGTCCTCTGTGGATGCGACTTTGCTTTCATGAACTCTTCGACATCTTTGGTGAACCCGACGTGAAAGCGTCGCAGAAATTTCAGGATGGGAGATTCTTCAGCCTCTATTTCAGCTTCTTCTACAACTCCAGTTGTGTCTACTTCAGCTCCATCAATGACTGCTGCGTCAAGTACTTCAACAGAGGATCTAAAACAGATTTTGCAGAATATGTCCATGTATATGCAGCTCTAGAATCAGCAAACACAAATGTATATGCAGCAGCAACAACAATTGCATCAACAGCAGTTGTCTCAGCAAAGGCAACTCTATTCGGAGCAGGAGAATGCAAACAGCGCGACTAAGGCTATTGAAGCAGTTGAGAGTGAGAAGAAGCTATTTGACGTGCGTAATGTTTCAGCATATTTGAAGACATATGAGATCAAGATGGGATTTTTTGGAGTTCCTGCTGGACTTATGAGTAAGTACTTCCTTCGTCTTGTCACACCTGCTTTGAGGACAAAAGTGACTGATCTTTTTATTCAAAATACACATTGGCAAGATTTTAAGAAGGCCTTGAAAGAAGAATACTTCCTTGAGGACTTTGGTATGGCTACTCGACGGTCATTCCAAGAGTGGGTCTACATGCCAAACAAAGGTCTTGCTGCTTCGGAGTTGATTCGAGAATTTGAAGAGAGGTATAGTCAGCTTGATGCCATTGAACAAAGAGCATTGGATGTTGAAAAAGTTGAGCTTTTCTTGCAAGCTGCAGATCCTGCTCTTCAAGAAGAATTGGGTGAGCTTCTTGAAGATCGCACGAAGCCTATGGGTCTTAAAACTGATTGGCAGGATGCTCAGGATGCAGTCTCGACATTGACCAAGAGGAGGATATGGAAGACTCGCTTACAGAATGGTTCCATGACACCTACACCATCATCTGCTCCTATGCCTACTTCTATCCCTGTTATTTCTTCTCCTCCTCAGCCAGTTTCTTGGCCTATGCCAGTGCCTACTATTTCCACTCCACCTATTCCTCCTGTTCCACGACTGATGCCTACACCTTCTGCTCCAAAACCATCCGCTCCATCGGTGCCTACCTCTATTGATGACATAATCAAAGGCATTACAGATTTGACACTAGAGTCAGTCAAAGCGGAGTTGGTGGGTAAGTTGAAGGAGCAGTTTGCTTCGACTGTGCCTACTACTTCTTCTAGTGCTCCTACTGCACCTAGGAGTGCTCCTAGTGCACCTAGGAGAGATCAGAGATGTATTTGGTGTGATAGTACGGAGCATCAGCATTGCAGGGATTGTGACTCTTTCCAGGATGCAAGGAGGTAGAATTTGGTATATTGGAGGCAAGATGGTAAGATTTGGTTGACTGAGACAGGAGCTCCAATTGCTACCAACTTTGGTAAAGGTGGAATGAAGAAGTTAGTGGAGGACATGGCTACGCGTACTTCTTATGTGACGGCTAGAGGTGATGCTTCTGCATATGGAGTAGAGATTGAGAAGGGATCAAAGACTCAGTCCGCACTATGGGCTTATACTATGGAGACTGCAAACAAGGGGAAAATTCAGCAAATTGTTTTGACTAGTGTAGGCTCTAGCATCAGATCAGAGACAGGTTGGGACTCGCCTGTTGACAGGTATTCTATTTATGCTTATTTGGCTAAATCTCATGGTGCAGATGTATTTGTTGAGGAGAAGCATAAGAGGAATGAAGAAAATCCAAGTGCAGCTAAGAAGACTAGAGGGGGTGAGTTTGTTACTCCACCTACTGCAGGACCGTCTTCAAGACCTGGGCCAGATCGATAGATGGAGGATGCTCAAAAGAGGGAAAAGAGGCAAGAGCCTAGAGAGAGAAAACAACCAGGATTCAGATTGATGTCCGATATTGAGACATCTACAGATATGAAGAAAATCTTTAATGATAAGATACTTGGTAGTGAGGTGACTTTCACTATTTCTGAGATTTTGGGCATCTCAAAAAGAGAGTTTCAGGATCAGTTCCAGGAGGTCCTGAAGAGGAAAAGACATGCATTGGCTACCACTGATACACAGGGAGTTTTGATTGGAGAGTTGGATGAGGATGATGATGAGGTTATGGTTGATAATGCTTCTGTTTTGCCGCAGGTAGAGAAGAGGGTTCAGCCTATGCATTATGCTGAAATTGATGAGCCTGTTTTGATACCGCGTAGTCACTTTTCGCGGAGCCATTGGGCTAGGGCAACTACAGAGACGATGGTAAAGGTTGGAGAAAAACAGGTGCCTTATGTTGCATTGGTTGATCATGGTTCAGAGATTAATCTCATAGTTCGTGGAGTTTATGAGAGTAACAGATGGCCTATGGATGTAGAGCATGGGTGGCGTATGAGAGCCGCCAATAACACTGCATGTGATTTATATGCTGGTTGCCCTAGTGTCAGGGTTTCTATTGGTGATGTAGAGGAGGATTTTCATTTCTTTATGCAGGATTCATGCTCTTATCCCATAATTCTTGGTCAGCCATTCATTACAGAGATGCGCATGGAAACAAAGGTCATGGATGATCGATCTGCTTATGCACGGATTCGCAGTAAAGATGGTATGAGAGCAGTTCAGTTTATGATTGTATGTGTGAATCATGTTAGAAACAGGGATACTCTCAGAGATGCACCCTTGCCCACTGTAAGGGATTCGGGTTTTCATTAGGTACCGTCGTTTCGCGAGACGACGGTGGTACAGAGGAGAGGAGATTGGAGTTCTCGCCTCTTGGCAGCAGCAGTGTTATCTCCTCTGGTTATGTTGGGATTTCAGCAAACAGTTCAATGAGTTATCAGAAGACTTCTAGGTTGCCTAGAGCTGCCAGGCAGTATATATGCAGGAAGGAGAAAAAGTTGAAAAATGCAGGAATTTTGGAGGATGATGAGCACATAGATGGTATGTATGACAGTGTGATTTGTGCAGATACGATGGCAGAGATGGGAGATATGCTGAAAACTGATATGTTGAATTGTCATGGTAATGTATTAGTGTAGTCCCTGGACATGTTTCATGAAATTGCAGATTTTATGTCACAGATTGAGTCAGAGGCTGAGGTAACTCAGCAAAGAGTGTTGAGTGCTGAAGAAATTCAGCAAACAGAGTTTCCAGCTGGTTATGATCAGCTTTCAGAGAGACAGAGGGCTGAAAATTTTCAGCCAACAGAGTTTACTACTAAAATATTTCAACATTCAGAGTTTGGGGCTGTTCCTATGCAGTCCATAGAGCAGAGGGCTGAGAATATTCAGCCATTGGAGTGCAGAATTACTGATTTACAGCAAGGTTTATGTAATGCAGAAGAGCATAATGAAGCCAGGGTTGACACGAAATAAAAAACTGTGGATAAGAAGGTGAAGTCGGTTGCTGTACCGCTTCCACCTGACAGTGATCAGCAAATAGAGAGGGCTACTAAACAGCAAATTTTGAGAAATCCGGAGCATATTGGTCATAAATTTTCAGCAGAGACACTTGCTGAATTGAAAATTGGAAATGGTGAATTCTTGTTACCCATAGAGAAGCAATGCTTTCAGGATATGCTTGAGCGCCATGGAAGGGGATTTGCTTTTTTGCCACATGATATTGGATGTGTGAATCCTGATATTGTTGCTCCTATGGTCATTTTTACTATTCCTCATATCCCATGGAATCTCCGACCTATTCCAGTGCCTAAAGCACACTTGCCAAAGCTGATTGATTTATTGAATGAGAAAATCAGGATGGGAATCCTTGAGCCTTCATCTGCACCATACTCAAACAGGTGGTTTACAGTTCCAAAGAAGAATGGTACTCTCCGATTTATTTAAGACATGCAGCCAGTGAACAGAGTTACTATCAGGAATGTTTGTATAGGTCCAGTTGTGGATGAGTTTGCAGAGGCATTTGCTGGACGTGCCATCTATTCTTTGGGTGATTTGTATTCGGGTTATGATCAGTTTCAGCTGGCTTTGGAAAGCAGGGACATAACCACCATGAGAACTCCTATTGGGCTTGTGAGGATGTGTACCTTGCCTCAAGGTGCCACTAATTCTGTTGCGCATATGATGAATGCCATGCATAAGGTTCTTCATGATTACATACCTCAGCTTACTATGCCTTTCTTGGATGATGTGCCCATTAAGGGGTGTGCAGAAGAAGAGAAGAATGAGAGCCTAAATGAGCAGGGATGCAGATACTTTGGGGCTGATCATATTTCAGCATGTGAGAAGATTTTGGCCAGGTTAGAAGAAGTGAACTTGACACTTTCAGGGCAAAAATCTGTTTTTGGAGTGAATGAGGTTGTTATTGTTGGGCATATGTGTGGATATTATGGCAGGAAACCCTCACCTGATAAGGTGAATGCTATAGGCAAGATTGCAGAGTATTGTTCTACTACTTCAGAGGTACGGAGATTCATTGGTGCTTGTGTGTTTTATATGATTTGGATACCTCATTTTGCACACATAGCAGATTGTTTGTATCAGCTGCTTCGAAAGGGGCAGAAATTCTATTAGGATGAGAGCCACACTAGAGCCATGCGGAAATTGAAAAAGTTATTGCAGAATGCACCTACTCTCAGAAAAGCGGACTATAATTGTGATAGGCCTATTGTATTGATAGTTGACCCTAGTCCAATTGGCATAGGTTGGGCTGTGGGTCAAGATGATGCAGATGGAAATAGGTATGCTTTTCGGTTTGGGGCGAAAGTCCTAAACGAGAGACAGAGGAGATATCCGCAAATCAAGAGGGAGTTATTGGGGATTGTCACGGCTCTCAAATGTGACAAGGAGTACTTTATTGGAGCTTCAGTTGTGGTAGAGACAGATTGCTTGCCATTGATTGGTATGATCACGAGTTGCTCTACTCCGGATATAGCCATGTTGAGATGGATTGCATACATCAAGTCATTAAATCCGGAATTTAAACACATAGCAGGGAAGGATAATCCAGTGGCAGATATGTTGTCTAGAGCCAGATATGATGATGAGGAGACTCTACTTGCAGAAGAGGATGATGCAGAAATTTCAGCCATTATGGTTGATCATGTTTGTCATGTCTATGATATTGTGGCTTTCATAGAAGAACTTTATGTTGGAGATTGGTTGCAGATTGGCAGGTACCTTAGTACACTAAGCAAAAGAGATGAATGGACAGATGAAGAGTTCAAGAAGATCAGAAGGAAAGCCTATGGTTATTTTCTCAAGGATGGATTTCTTTGGAAGCATCCAAAGAAAAGAGGCGGATTACCTTTGCGGGTTGTCTGCGATAGAGAGACACAGTTACAGGTGATGAGGGAGTTTCATGAGAGTCCTTGGGCTGGTCATAGAGGAGTATGGGCTACTTATGAGAAAATCAAGGAGAAATATTGGTGGAAAGACATGTACAGAGATGTTTCTCACTTTGTTGAGACTTGCAGAGACTGCCAGATGTATTCAGTAGTGCGTCATAGAGATGAGCTTCATCCGACCTATCCGCTATGCATTCATTATAAGTGGGTAGTTGATACGGTTACCATGCCTATGGGTCTATGGCAGATGAGATACATTGTTTTGGCTAGAGAGGATCTTACTAATCATGTTGAGGGCAGATCTTTGAGAACAAAGACCACTAGTGCAGTGTGTAAGTTCTTATTGGAGGAAATTTTCTGCAGGTATGGTTGTGTGGGTAAGATCACTGCGGATCGTGGTGAATTGCATGCAGATGAAGCTAGGGAGTTTTTCTCTCAGCTAGGAATCAAATTGGCTCTAACCACAGCATATAATCCAGAGGGAAATGGAAACAGTGAAAGAGGGCATCCGCCTATAGTGAAAGCATTAGCCAAAGCATGCAGAGGACGGATTGGAGAATGGCCAAGACTTCTACCATTTGCTCTATGGGCTGATCGTACGACTCATAGTGTTACCACAGGATATATGCCTGCAGAGTTGATGTATGGTCAGAAACCTGTTATGCCAATTGAGACTTGTGCTTTGACTTGGTCAGTTTTACCATGGCAGGAGGATTTGACGAGAGAGGAGCTCTTAGCTCTTTGGATTCGACAGTTGGAGAGGAGACGTGAGGATATTCAGCTAGCTATTGACAGGTTGAAGGTTGCTAGACTGAGAAATAAGGACAGGTTTGACAGCAGGCATCGTTTGCGACCAAGAGCAATAGAAGAGGGAGATTGGGTATTGGTGTTTGATAGCAGCCTTGAAAATCAGCATACTACACTTCGGAAGATGGTGAGAAGATGGTTTGGGCCATACATAGTCAGACATGTCTTTGATAATGCAACATATGAGCTGACTGAATTGGATGGGACTGTGCTTAGAGTGCCTATTGCTGGAAAAAGAATCAAGATTTTCAAGAAAAGAGATGATGAGGATTATGCATTAGAAGAATTTTCAAGAGAAGAGCAACAACAAGAAACTCTAATGGAAGAGACAGATGATATGACGGATAATCTTGTTGATCTACCGGAAATGCATAACGAAGAGATTGATTTGTTTGTGGATCTTGATGATAATGATCATGGGTAGTTGTTCCATCCGGAGGATGCGCAGGATTAGAGGGGGTGGATGTCATATTGCTGCGCATTTGAGGTGTGAAAACCACCCGAAAGTTGTGTGTGCGATTCGATACTTTGTGCATACTTAGTTGTTGTGATTACATTTATTCTCTACGTATGAGTATAGTAGCGAGTGTGAAGGGTTGCTTTCAGTCTATGTTGAACTGGGTCAAGGAGAGAAGACATTACAACTATTCAAACAAATGCACGAGGAGGATATCTCTCTGGATAGTATCACACTTCTCTATGCTTTAAAAGCTACAAAGAAAGTAATCATATCAGCATCTTCTGCAGTTGCCGCAATGTTGTGATGGGTGTTAATGAGGAAAGATACAAACCAGGGATGCAAATTGTATTAAATGCCAGTTGTACAACGAACTGTCTAGCTTTGCTTGCAAAGGTTATACGCCAAGAGTTTGGAATTATTGAGGGTCTGATGACTAAGGTCTATGCAACTACTGCAACTCAAAAGGCAGTGGGAAAGGTGCTACCTGCGCTGAAAGGTAAGTTGACTGGCATGGCATTTAGAGTTCCGACTCCTAATGTTTCGGTTGTTGATTTGACTTGCCAACTGAAAAAATATGCTTCTTACGATGAAGTTAAGGCAGCAGTCAAGGCTGCGTCTGAAAGCTTAATGAAAGGGATCCTTGAATATGCTGAGGATGATGTGGTCTCTACCGACTTTGTTGGAGATGAGAGGTCCAGCATCTTTGATGCAAAGGCAGGCATTGCTCTGAACAAAACAAATTTATGAAGTTTGTGGCATGGTCTGACAATGAATGAGGCTACAGCAACCGAGTGGTGGATCTCATCAGCCATATTGCTTTGGTTGCTGCTGGCAAGAAATATTGAGATCTTCTAATCTACGCGACTTCGAGGTTGGGCCTGTCATTAAGCTGGTGGTTTTTGTGTAACACTCAAGAGTTTTTGCTTTTTCTGGGGCAGAGCCGCGCTTTAGGGGAAAGGAGCCGCACTTTGGGAAAAAGGAATAAGCTAATCTGGGGAAAAACAGAGGACGGCATTAGTGACGAGGAGTAAGGGAAGAAGGGAGGACTCTGCTGCTTTGCAGCTTCAGAGGGAAGGAGATATGCTCGTGATGACAGAATTTTTCTGGTAACTGATTATAAACAAACATCCAGATAACAGAAAGGTTCTTAGGATTTTGCTCCAGTTCTTGGCATGGGCCTTCCAGGAAGGAAGAGGTAATAAGGATCGACGAGAGAAGACATTGGGAAAAACGCATAAGAATAAGGGAGGAAGAGCAAAAGCAAGAAAATAAGGGAACAACTTTAGTAGTAGTGGAAAGAGAAACGCATATGCTCTGCCATGAGCGCTCTTGATGAAGCCAACCAGGCTATTCACACGTTGCTGAGGATCTAGAAGCTGAAATTCAAGCAGACTTCGTGGAGGAGCAAGAGTCATTCCGAGAAGCATTGAGGATATTTTTCTGGATTACAAAGGTAGACGGGCAGACTTGATCAAAGTTCTTACTTTAGATGTGGAAGAGTTCTACGACGAATGCAATCCAGAAAAGAAGAGGGCTGGACAGAATGGTTATCACCGCACCGAGATGAATAGGAAGGTTTACAAAATTGGGAAGTCTGGAGAAAAACGAAAGCATCACCTCGTCAGGAATGGGATTCCCATGGGGGATCGAATTTTTTTTTACTGATGACGCCTTTACTGCAAAGCTTCTCTATCATCACAGTGATGTTGTTCTTATTAATCCGATGGATCAACTTGCGATCCTGTATGACTGATTAAGAACCATTGATCAACTCGATTTACTGAAAAGTGTCTCGTTCATTATTTCGAATACCTATAGAAAGACAGATTTTGTCCATACCGGACCTGCCATGAAAAGAGAATGTACTCAGCATTTTCAATCGGAGCAAGAAAAGTTGAATAAAGTAAACAGTGTTTCGATTATTGGAGGAGGCTTCTTGTTAGTTTGGAATTAAGTGGGAAGATTGTTGTTGATTGATCTGAGAATAAAGTTGTCCTTATGCACAGTGTTGTATATACTTTGGCTGGAACCGCCAGTCTTTAAATCAGAAAGGATCTCTTCTATTAACAGCTTGTTTATACGCTGCTTTTAATTCAAGGATTGGATTTGATCAAACAGTGAACTAGAGATTGCTAAGTTCAACAAAGACAGAAGTGCTACTAAATTTTGGCAGTGAACTTTGCTGTATTTCCGTAATGTTATTGCCATGGCTTCTTGAGTGAATTAGAAGCTTCTGAGTTACGTATTCAGATCCTGTATTTATCCATGTTCAGCTTCTCAACCACATCCTTTATAGCCTGAACAGTGGATAAGAAAGCAATAATGGAGGTTCTATCATATTCATGACATCCATCATAGGAACAAAAACGGGCTTGTTTCTTGGTGTTTCTGTTATAGGAGCCTCAATTGCAGCTGTCAATTATCTCATAAGATGAGCTGGACAAATACTTGAATTTACAAGATTTCACTCTTTATTTTGAAGTCTGAACCATACACACAATATTCACTTGATTGGTCTTCTATCCAGAAATTATTCAAAGTCCTCTGTGGATGCGACTTTGCTTTCACGAACTCTTCGACATCTTTGGTGAACCCGACGTGAAAG